>NW_017307274.1:253963-254787 GCF_000935625.1 Nanorana parkeri | reverse complement strand
GCTGTATATGTACATTTGTCAGTTCAGATAAAAGAAAAGCTACTGTGGATGCGGCGGAATATGTCGGCATGTTTGCTGTGTGTTGGAGAGGGGCGAGGATGAAGGCATCTCCTGCTGGCGTTTCATTATTAAATGCTGCTGAATCCCGCCTTGTTTTTCTGCTCCGTGCTACTTTGAAGTTGTTCTGCTGAAATGGTTCGACCTTTTTTCTCGATTTTATTATAGCTTTCTGAAAGTGTAACTTAACCCAGATTTGGGTGTAGTGGAGAAGGATTAAAACATGTCAAAATGTTATAGCTGTCTGTCTTCATTGTGTGGCATGGTGACCATTGTCACTGAGATAAAGTGATGAGGAATCAAAAACATTTTTTTTACCATTGTCGCCGGAAGAAAAGTCTCAAGGGGAAATGAGGACACCTGACTTGCCCAAGAGGAGAATTTGCCATGTTTTGGAGGGATTGCACCCTTACTTCTGTTGCTTCTATGGGACAGGAAGTGAATGTATTTTTCCCCTGTGGTATTCCGATTTCCAAAATAGAGCTTAACTCCGGGATAAGCAAGTATTGTCTAAATACAAGTCATGTGTATTCTTACTTGAATCTTGGTGTTCTTTTGTGCATTTCTTCCAGTTCTGTGCAGTAATCCAGTGTGAAACTTGGAGCTGTAATAAAGACCGGTCACTGCTGGTCTCTCTCCGCATACAGGGTGACTGGTCTTGTCTCCGCCCACCTCCTGTAGTGGGTGGGGCCTGTTGGGACCCTCCCACAGCTTTGCTCTCTGACCAAGCAATGTAAAGCCAAGACAGAAAGATGAGGATGTCTTAA
>NW_017307274.1:225027-253141 GCF_000935625.1 Nanorana parkeri | reverse complement strand
CCTCCTCTCTCCCCCCCCCCCCCCCCCCCACTAAATGTTTGTTGCTGACCACATCTCCCTCAGAAAGATCCTGGAAAAAATGGCTTGGGTTTGGCAGTAAAGTGCATGTATACTTTCAATTGCAATATGTTGCAGCTTACCAGTCCTTAGATGTTGTGGCTGCTTTAATTTTCCTCCCTTTTTTTTTTTTTAATAAGAACATTTCTGCAAGTACAGGAGATACCAGATGAACTTACCAGAAAGGCAGAGTCCTTGTGGTTTTCTAACTAATTTATCAAACAATGTTATCTTTCTTTTAAAGGTTCTTCTACTAAATAACCCCCCCTCCAGGTACTAGGCATGTTGAGAGGAAGACATGTTTGTAGTTCTGTCCTAGAGTGACAATCATAGCTCCCTCCATAGATACAATGAGTGAGTGAATTCAATGCACTACGGCGACCTGGAAGCATTCTGTATTCAGTTGGTGTACGGAATGCCCTGAGAATACATCATTTCTGCTTGTGTGATTGGTTCACAGACTTTCTCCAAAGTCTGTACCGAGATACAATTAGGCCCCATTCACACACGAATGGGCCTGCATGTACAGCTGCGTGCGGGGCTGTACCAAGCAGCTGCCTGGAAGGACCGTTGCTGCGTGTGATTAGTACGCAGCCCCCATCCTTCTCTATGGGGCTACACGGCCGTACACCACCCTACGCTGGCCGCCCTGCACGTCCGTAGGGGTATGGGTGAGCGTATTCATACGCCGCCCGAATGGATCCTGTATGCGTCCCGGCCAGAAAACCCGCACCCCTACGGACCTGCAGTTGAGGTGAGCGTACGGCCGCGTAGCCCCATTAGAGAAGGACAGGGGCTGCGTACTAATCACACGCAGCACCTGTCCTTCCCAGCAGCTGCTTGGTATGGCCCCGCACGCAGCACGAGCTGTACGTGCAGGCCGATTCGTGTGTGTGAATGGGGCCTTAAACATTGAAGCGTTGACCCTGTTGTTCAAGAATCAATCTGGAAAAGACACCGTAAAACAGCTATTTCTTCAGAACAGAAAAGTTCGAAATCTTCAACAAAATAAATCACCTATCTGAGAAGACTTGGTAGGTGCCTCGGGTGAGGCAAGGAAGGACCTGAGGAGTTCTCATGAATCGAATGTACAATTTAGATCCAGGCAAATATAGCATCTATCAGTCATCGATTGTATATTTGTCTGGATCTAATTTGGACATTCGATTTTACAAGAACTCATCAGGTCCAATTTTATATGTTGGTCTGGATCTACACACCCCTGTAACATGCCAGGTTTTTAAGATGTAAACAAATCAGACCAAGATAAATCACTTCTGACATTTTCCACCTTCAATGTGACCTATGTGAGCAATTCAATTAAAAACAAACAGATTGTTCAGTGTGGGAAATAAAATAAGGTGGCTACATAAGTGTAAACACCCTCTTATAATTAGGGATGTGGCTCTGTTCATAAATTAACCAATCCTATTCCAGCTGATGTTAAATAGTCAGTACACACCTGCCATCAATTGAAGTGACTGTAGAAGCCCATAGAAAGTTAAGCTGTTCTAGTTGGATTTTTCTGACTTTTTTACTCAGTTGCCTCTGACAGCAAATGCCATGGCCCGCAAAGAGCTTTCAAAGCAGGATCTTGTTGGAAGGCATCAGGCAGGAGAAGGGTACAACATATTTCTCCAAGGCATTAGATATACCATGGAACACAGTGAAGACCGTTGTCAAGTGGACAGAATATGGCACAATAGTGACATTACCAAGAACTGGATGTTCCTCCAAAATTGCTGAAAAACAAGAAAACTGGTCCGAGAGGCTGGCAAGAGGCCTAGAACGGCAACGTTAAAGTAGCTGCAGGAGGTTTCTGGCAAGTACTGGTTGTGTACTACATGTGACAACAATCTCCCGTATCCTTCATATGCCTGGGCTGTGGCGTAGGTTGTTAAGCCACTATATCTGACTAAAATGATGATGAGTCTCTGAAGAGTTGGAATATATCCAGTTGCTGACGTGTAGTTGTGGAATCTTCCATGTAGCCAAGCTCCTAGCCTGTTCCCCAGCCTAAAACAATAAATGTTCTTCATTGTGTCTGCTCAACTGCACTGAGAAAGCTCTCCCTTTTCCTTCTACATAAAATATGAATGATAGCAGTGACATGTTTACTTAGGTTGTCCTGTATTTAGTGGCCTAGTTGGCTCCTCCATAGCATATTTTATGCTGAATCTAGTCCAGGGTTTTGCTCTTCACTGTGACTTAGATTTGGTGGCATCACGTGCTCGGGTTATCAGGTGCTGTAATGTGACCTCACATGATGCTGCAGTGTGAAGTGAAGAGAGAGGCTTCTCCAGAGATTAGGGTGGAAGGAAGGTCCTTAGGAGAGGATTACCTCTTCTCTCCAAGTGTCAGCTGGTAGTCTGGTGCTTAAGCAATAAATGGCTGAGGACCTGGGCTTTCATAGCGATAAAATGTGATGACAAATCAGAAACTAAACAGGCTGATAGCAAGGCCGGATGAGGCCTTTTAAGCCTTCATAGACAAACCAGTTTCTCCATGACAATAATGTGCGACGGCAGATCTCCCCAAATCTACTGCAATTACAAAACCTGCTCTTAGTATTCTAATTTCGTTGACTATTACCATCTGTATATACGCATTTAGTGGAAACTTCCTTCTGTTGCAAAAAGGGAGTGATCCTTAGGGAATGAAGTTGGGTTTGCTGCTATCTTGCATTTGACGGGATCCCACAGGTTCGAGATTTGCTGACCCAGTAAAGCGCAGATTCATACAGGAGATTTTTTTATTTAAAACCATAATGCACTGAATGGCTATTAAAGTATGGCCAGCATCTTTCTGCCGGTCCTGTGCTGTGAAGGTGAGGCAGTGCCATCCTGCATACGCCGAGCTGGAGCACCTACACTTGCACCTGCTGATCCATCCTTCTTTGTCCTCGTCATGATCCCGCACTCTCACAAACTGTCTGTGATGATGGCAGGTTAATTTGATAAATTGAAATTTGGAAGCACATGAGTTGTAGATGAATAACAATTGTGGGCAGGAAGGGAACAGTACCGTTATCTTAAAAATGTATTCAAGCCAATTATAACTGAAAAGTTAAGTTGGATAAGCAAGTGTCAGGGGAACTGCAATGTTAATTGATTGAAATTATACTAAAAGTCAATGCAGGTGCGTCTCATCATACAGACATCAAACAGTGTTTATCCAAATAGCGGAAACCGAGAGATGGTACTTGCTATTGGTTGTGCATTCGGTTCAACGTACTCTCCCTGGTCACAGATGCTAGTTATAAAAAGTGTTTGGTCTGATGGTTTACTGTGCCTTTTAAGAGAAAAAGAAGAGAGAAAAAAAAAGAAAATCCAGCCAGCAGTGTAACATTTGTAATCCGAGACAGTCAGTAGGCTTGAAAGATTCGCCCGAACGCCGGGTAAGGAGACCAGAGGATCTGGGGAGGGGGGGCTGCGAAAGGAATCCAGTCTAATGGAGAGGGTACCCCGGAGATAGAGGGCTCCTCCATTGTGGTAGAGGCACTGAATGGTATGCCTCCAACCCCCTCCCAGCAGCTGTTTCCAGGGGGAGAACCTGAACCGACCCTGAGTGCAGTGCTTAAAGCGGTACAGGGCTGTAGTGCATCATTGGATACTCTCACAGGACAAGTGCAGTGTATACATGGGGAGCTAAATATAATATGGCAGGAACTACAGAAAATGAGAGAGAGGACTTTGGAGCTGGAAAACAGAGTCAACAATTTGGAGGATGAGATCACCCCCACTAGGAAATAAATGCAAGTGCTAAGAGAGGGGGCAGTCACACATTTCTATAGATTGGAGTATATGGAAAATAGACTCCGAAGAAATAATATACGTTTAGTGGGCCTTCCGGAAAGAACTGAAGGGAAAGATCCCGCAATATTTCTCGAGAAATGGTTAATAGAGACCTTCGGTTCGGATACTTTTTCTAAATTCTTTGCTATAGATAGAGCGCATCGGGTCCCCACGAGACCATTAGCACCTGGAAGCCCCCCAGATCCATCATCATGAGGCTGTTGCATTATAAAGACCGGGATAATATTCTCCTTAAAGCACGAATAAAAGGGGACATTAATTATAATGGGGTCAAAATATCCTTTTACCCAGACTTTTCAGTTGAAGTACAGCAACAGAGAAGCAGATTTTTAACGGTTAAGCATCGTCTGCGCAAACTTGGAGTTTCATATGCTATGCTATACCCAGCTAAACTTAGAATTGTGGCAGCAAATGAAACAATATTTTTCGAATCATCAGAAGCAGCTATGAATTGGCTGGACCGGAACGAACAGCATCTCCATAAAAGGACCTAAGCCCTAATGACAAAGTTGGATATTAATCCAAGGGGACACCGTTTTAAATTTGAGGAAAAATGCTTGCCTTCCAATGATCCTGTATAGGCGGGGGAGCTAAGGCAATTTTATTAAACCTAATGCTGTCCTGCTCAAACGCCCAAGCCATGGGATGGGTTGTTTTCCCGCGGGGACATTTTTGTATTGTATTTTATGTGTTTTTCTTTTTTTTTGTTGTTTTAGTTATTTTGTTCTGTTTTTGTGGATGATGCCAGAGGATGGCTACTGCTAGACAATGAAGCCCAAAGAAGGAATTCCCTTTTGGAATTAGTAAATAATGGTACAAAGTGGAGGGTTAAATTGTATATGGAACAAAGCCTAAGATCTGTAAAGATAGATTGGAGAATTTGGGATCTCCAGGTATATGGGAGGTATAGATTTCAAAAAGTTGAGGGGGGGAGGGAGGGAAGGGTTTCTGGAGGGGTGTAAATGACCGTCCAAGAGAGATATATTAAAAGTATCAACATTTATTTTGTTTTAAATATTATTAAAAAATGATACATTCCTAAATCAAAACAAATCCCTGCATAGGAACTGTTTGTATATTCACTGATATAGTATATGGCTCTAAATATCCAATTGTTCATACATATCATGATCTTATTCACATATTTTTCAAATAAAGATACATTTTTGTATATAATAGTATTGTCCTAGGCGTGGCTTATCTTAATAGGCCCCGACCTGTTTCACCATTGGCTTCATCAGGGGACCCACTGAAGATGGATCTATCAGCAAGAAAATTATCTTTATTTAGACATACATCACATTAAAAATTCATACATCTACATCTATAATTTATGCAATGTCATACTTGTATAAGTAGCCCAATCTGGAACAAATATGTCATATCTAATTGCTCTGAGGACGTCTAGTCCTTAGTTACTCACCATGCAGGGCTAGTTTGCGGAATGAGGGAGAGATGCCCGGAAAGTCGAGAGGGCGGGTGGCCCCACCGCCACCCCTACGATCTCCCTGGTTTGTCACACCTGGGACCTCAGGGTCATACAGAGAGAGACGGCATCAAGTCTTATTAGTAAAATATGGGAGGTATAGATTAATATATTGCTATTATAGACTAGAGCTTTGACATGACTTTATTTCATGGAATGTGAGAGGGCTTGGGGATCCCGTTAAAAGACAAGCTGTGTTTTCTACGTTAAAACAATATGGTTCCTCAGTGGTTTGTTTGCAGGAAACGCATCTCACAGAGGAAACAATATTTTATTTGACGAGATATAACTTTTCAAAGGTCTACCACTCAGTGCATTCCTCATACTCAAGAGGGGTCAGTATACTGATCTCTTCATCTCTCTCCTCTTGTAGACAGGTTGAGACAGACTCTCAGGGTAGATATATATTTTTGTTTTGCAATATAGAAGGCATTCAATGTATCGTGGCAAATATCTATGTCCCTCCACCATGTAGTCATGAAGTGCTACGTTCTTTTTCTCGATTCATGGCAATGTATCCAGGGATACCATATATAGCTCTAGGAGATTATAACAATATTATGCATTCATCAAAAGATCGTCTACAAATAAACACTCCTATAATGGGGGAGTTGAAACTTCATTTGCCAGATATGTGTGGGAGCTGGGACTGATGGATGCATGGAGGTTACAACATCCCTCGAGCAGTCGGTATTCATGTAGTTCGGCTACATGAATACTATCTCGCATTGATTTGGTCCCAGTTGATAACCCAGGTAGTAGAATTATTTTATCACTGGATGCAGCCAAGGCATTTGATACAGTCGACTGGTCATATCTATGGATGGTATTGGAGAGGTTTGGCATAGGGCAGACATTCATTAAGTGGGTTCAGCTAATGTACCATGCACCT
Source organism: Nanorana parkeri (assembly GCF_000935625.1). Taxonomy (NCBI): domain Eukaryota; kingdom Metazoa; phylum Chordata; class Amphibia; order Anura; family Dicroglossidae; genus Nanorana; species Nanorana parkeri. Next base: position 246,891 of record NW_017307274.1, on the reverse strand, counting down.
AAGGCACATATACGCCTAAATAATTGCTGTTCAAAACCCTTTGCTTTGTACAGAGGGACAAGACAGGGGTGCCCACTATCGCCAATGCCTTATAGTAGCAAAATCTAACTATAAAAAAGGGTTTATATCTAGAGTATATGATATTTTAATAAGGGCCTGGGCCAAAGATAGGACGCTGTCGTGTAGGCGAGGGTGGGAGGAAGATCTGGGCCTATTCTCAGATGAAGAATGGTCAGCCATATTGGCAAATATTCCTAGATCATCTCTCTCGCCTACCCAGCGCCTTACTCAGTTATTTATAGTTCATAGAGTTTACTATACCCCTCAGAAACTTTTTAGGTGGGGTAGACGAGACACAGGGGAATGCCCTCGATGTAAAGGTACTAATGCCAACCTGATACAAATGTTATGGAGATGTCCCAAATTATTTTCCCAGGTTGTGTTTACAGAATTGTGAGGAGGGGGAGGGGCAGGGGATTGGTGACATTAAAATAAGATTGCTGGGCATAGCAAGGACATTGATTGCCTTTAGATGGTTGTCTCCTAGGCCACCCATATTAGAGGAGTGGTGTACTCAGGTTAATCAAATATTATTGAAAGAAAGAATGATCTTTATACATAGAGGATGTCTGGAGAAATTTTGGAAGATATGGTCCCCATGGCTTTCTATGCCTGGTTTGGCTCCACTTAGATCACTAAATTCACTTATAGTATAAGTTAATGCTCACTTAAATAAAGATTTGATCTATAAGTGATTAAAAAGTATGGCCAGCAGGCTTAAAAGGGTCAATAATGGGGCTTTTTGATCAGTCATCCCCCTCAGGAATCTGTACCTCAGTATTGATAGCTAACTTTTTGGGCAACCAACCCCCTAATTGATAAAAGGGCAGGGGTGGGGGGCACAAAGCAGCCAATGTGTGATCGTATTGGAAACTGCTGTAGGGAAAGTTGACAAACTGCATAAGGAGAGATCATACTCGGGAAACTGCTGTGCTTTTTTTTGTTCTTATTTTTTTGTCTTTCATTTTATTTTGTGTTTGATTTGAGATCAGTGATCACTTTTAACTGATGTGTCTCTGTCCAAAGCAAACTTATTTTTTGTCTGTTTTGCTACAGGACTTCCCTTTAAACATATGGATTTTTTTTCATCTAGGGTGTTTTTTTAATGGGGGGGGGTCATTTATTTTCTGGGTAAAATGTTTTTTTTTATGGTAGGGCCTTTATTTTAGGTCAAATGCTTTTTTTTTTTTTGTCTGTGAAATATAAAAAGTGGGCTTTTGTTTCAAGAGGTGGTATTTTACAATTTACAACCCTCGCTAGACTTTTTTCTTGCGAGGGTTGTAAAGTAATTTAAAAAACGTACGATCTTCCCATCTTGGACAGGCAGATCCTATTTGTGATCATCGCACAAGTACGATCTGCAGTGACTGCAATGAGGGGCGGGCTTCCGATGACTGCAAACGGGCAGTGCGCGCGAGCGCACACAGGCCTGTTCGGCAGCTGTCGAAGAAGTAGGCCACTAACTCACCCGAGAATCGTACGATTCCCAGCGTGTTTTCCAGCCTGCTTATTCGATGGAAGACGTGCGACCGTACAATAGAAACGGTCGCACGCCTTCCATACACTGCATGATTATCGTACGATCGCGGGATACAAGTCTAAACAAGTATCAAATCCAGTTACGCTGTGATGCATCTATAAAGGGATAAAAAAAATATTTACCTCCCCTGACTGGGCCAAATCCTCTTTCATTTGTGCTTCACATGCTTATCCTCCCAGACACTGCAGCTTTTAGCAACAGATGCAGTAATAATGATCCAGGAAAGCAGTGGGCAGGACTTTGTTCTGTTTGACAAGTTCCAGGCTTGTGAATCAGCAGTGATAATGCTGATATCCACGTCTCCTGCAACATCGTCTCATCCCACTGTAGTTAAATAGACACAGCCTATATGAGAGTGGCAACTCTGCTCTGAATTCAGGAACAGTGCAGTATTGTTACCACATCATCACTGGAAACTGCATTTGGTGGACTTCTATGGCAGACTCGAGGTATATGAATACTTTGCAGAGGGACTAAGAGAAAACTACATTTATATAATTAAATGCTGCAGAACATATTTTTTAGTCAGAGCTCATAGTTCTAATTCAAAGCACAGCATTCAGTTGTTGGTAACCATCTGTTCTTGAAGCCTTTGATCACAGCACGTTTCTGCATTATTTGAAAGAAAACAACAACTATGTCAAGAACACCTAAACCACCTCACATTATATAACGCGCATTCACCACATCACGCGTCACCATGGATAAAATTAAAGTTAGGCTTACACTGGTTAGGCCTATTATCCCTGGTTAAATCTATTCTTCTGCTGACCAATATTATATTGTTGTATCCTCTGCAATATTTAAATTCTTCTAATAAAGCTAGCTAGCCTAGCTTGTGCTCTTTGTCTCTAGTAAATGTTGGCCTAGCCTTGGTGTCTCTGTGGTCTTGTACTTTTTCTCTAGTACATTTTGGGCAATTCTTGATGGATCATCTGCAGTCTCTTAATTCAAAATAAGAGATTGATAGAAATATAGAAATTACTCAGAGGCAAGATAGTTTTAAATCGAGAACAAGACAGCTCTGGCGTAGTTCTTGCCAATTTCTACTGTTTGATGCAAAAGCTGAAAATACTTTTTTTCCAAACTGAAATGAATCATATTGGAGTCCTGGTGTTGTATGTAGATCAAATTATTTGTCAAAAAAGTTAAAAAGCCACAGCCAAATATGTCAGTGTATGCTATTGCTGTGACTTCCTGTTAAAATTGAATTGATCTGTAACCCCACATACAGCTTTAAGGCATTCCACAGGCATTTCATTTTTATTTTTATTTTTTTATTTTGCCCTCAAAGCCTCTTGAAGGACCATCTCGGTCTAGGTCTTATTTTTTTTTTTAAATGCACAACAATCCAAAGTTAACGCAAATCCAAATTAAATAATCAAAAATGGCAACGTTAAGAATATGGTGATCAGGGGTGCCGTACCTTTCCAAGAGCAATTTGGTAACCAATCACTGGCCAGAATGAGCGAAACGCACTTTCACTATCGATTCCTCACAGGTGGAGCGCATTTGGTATCACTCCGCTATAGAGGAAGCATCGGCTTATGCGGCTATGCTCCCCCCTCTGCCGCCTCGCTTCCTCTAACGCTGGCTTCATTGTCACCGCTGATTCTCTCCTGCCTCTCCCGCGGCTCTTCAAGTTCCCCCTTATGCCACCACCGGCCATGGGAATGGTCACAACTAGGTCTTATTTTCGGGGTAGGTCTTATATTTTAGCAATTCCCAAAAATAGTACTAGGTCTTAATTTCCGGGTAGGTCTTATTTTTGGGGAAACAGGGTACTTTTACTTATTTGTGAGGATGCCTGGAATCCTTGCAATCAGTACATTTACATGGAGAATGTTACTCCCAGCACCTACAGTAAGTGAAGCAGCAGAAGAGTGAAAGAAAGTATATGCTGCTGGGGAGATCTGCATTAAAGTGAATCAGTTTAACCCTTTAATGCCCAGGGGTCATTGACACTTCGATGCCAAGGCCAAATTTACCAGTGTTACTATAGGAAGCATTTACTAAACTGTGTGTGAAATATAACACTGAAAATGTGTAAAACCAAGCAAGTCGATAGGTGAAAGTCAAGCCAAAAATGACTTGATGGTTAATGTTGTAGTTATGATGTGATGCATCTTATTACTCTCGATCTCCCTGTCATCGGGATGCTCTGGCGGAACTGGATCAGATAAAATTCATGCATTAAACATGGGCTAAGAGCCCATGTAGACTGTTGTATTGTGGTAATAGTGCAAGGGGGTTACAGTTCCATTCATTGTTAATGGCACCCCAATGCACAGTACAGTAGCTGTCAACATACGGTATGCGCACTCCACCACACCCCACATGCAGTGGGGTGGCATGCTGCAATTGGGGGTAATAGGGCATACATTAATTGGTCCCTATAAGTGTGTTTGCAGCCTGACGGTCTGCCTTAAGGGCCCATACACACCACTGTCAGGTCATCACCAGGGCCAGACCAGATTGTTTCCAGACCCAAAATGCATCCTAATGTATCCTTATAGCCTCTGTTCACACCCGCGCAGTCCGTTCCGGACCAGACCAAAAAAATACTTAATGTCTCATTTTGTCTAGTCTGGAATTGCATCGAATGCATCAAAAAAGCACTGAACACTCCTAAAAAAAAACATTTTAAATTAAAAAGCAAAAAAAAGAGCTCTGGAATGCGGCAAAAAACGCGGCAAAAATCTCAATGCACTGCGTTCCAGATCTGGTCCGGAAAAATGCTGTGAACCTCCCCTAAAGCAACATGATGCTCCACTGCAACAGACTAGATACATCTGAATGGGCCCTATGACCCGTTGTTATCATCCCACAGCTGCCAGTCAGATCAAGTTTGCAATTGAAAGTGTAGGTTTGTGTCCTATTGGTGTCTATAGGAACAAATTACACTTTTTGGCACATTCTGGACATTTGTGGTACAAGGCTGTAGAAGAAGCAGCATCCTAACTGGGCTAAAATCACTCTTGTCAAATGCTAATGAATAAATCAGTTTTTTTCATTTGCCAACTGTATTTCATTTTCCACGCCGCGCCGCAGATGTGCATTTTGTGGAACAAGCAATTTTTGAGGGTATATGAGGACATATGATTGTACAAAGCTCTATCCCTCCACTATTTATAAGTGACCTGCATCTGCAACACTAAGGGATCTCACTGGCACCTCATCTGCTGCAAAAACAAGTATTTGGGGTTTTTCTGTTTTTTATTTTCATCCGAGGTAACCATGGAGCCGCTCGCTAACATTTGTCTCTGTCGCATTTTTCGGTCATGCCTTTGCTGGGGAACTATAAACACATAAAAGAAATGCAAATGCGCTGAGATCACTGTAACTGGTTTATTTCTATGGGAACAATATCATATTATTATTTTATGTTGTGTTGTAGACATTGAGAAGTATTCATGATCGGTCCTACAAATCAGCCTCTCTTCTTCGGGCGTGAGCCAATACCCTCAAGGCTTGCCACGGATTCTTGATTGGATTGAAGTCTGGCCTTTGATTGGTCTATTCTTAGACAATGGGGTTCATTCATAAAAGTTTTGCCTGGGGAACAGCTAGGTGGGTGCCATTTACATGGTATTAGTGCCTTTAGATGGCGCTAATGAGTATAGGAAATTTCTATACTTAGTTTCAGACCATTCCATTGTACATTTGGGCGTTAAAGCAAAATTTTACCAAAAACGGAGGCAGAAAAAAACCCCTTGGCTCCTAGGAATTTTTATTTTGCGTACCCTGCCTGTGGTCCATGCACAGTGCAGTGTGCTCTTGTGACCATTCCCAGCATTTAAGACGCCAAGGATGAAGTCGGCTTCCGCGACACTGTAACCCGTGAGTTACATCGCCAGTGGTCACCTAAGATCAATGGGTGACTTTTGGCAAACGCGGGGAAAAACACTCATGAATGTGCACGAGCGTGGCACGCATTCCGGTATGCCTAGGTGTGAACGGAGACTAAATTAATTTAACTCCTTGGAACCTGCTCCCGTTGGCCCTTTAAGGGGTTCAAAACGAAAGGAGATGGAGGTGGGCTTCCTGATCATGTGAGCGCTCTTAATGGCTATCACAGCAATCACATGATTGGGAGCCCACCACACTTCAGTTCAGCCACTGTACTGGGAGCGCATGAGTAAGCTCGCTCTCCGCACAGAACAGCGGCCGGCTGGGTTAAAGCCCACCCACTGTGATGATGCATTTGTGCGCTTCACCGGTGGGAAACGGCTAAACATGCTTGGGACAAACATATAAAAGTTTTTTAAAAAGTCAAAAAGGGTCAGACTCGATGTACTCATCTATATGTATCGTATCGTATGTCCTTCACGCAGAGGTTGCAGTTACCGCGGACTCCTACATAAGGTTAAAAAAGTAAAACTTGAACCGTATAGAATTCAGAATCCTGATCTGCAGCCTCATTAAACCTCCAATTATCATGGGTCTGCTGTGCTGAGCCGCGGCTCGCCTCCAAGCCTTCAAACGCACGTCTCCTTGCAGCGGCCGGCTTGTGAAATCTGGCTACCCGTTTAATGATCTGGTCAGCAATTTTAGAAAGATTACTTCCTTTGTGTTAAGCAAAGCTTATCCGTGTTGCAGCAGCGAAAGGCAATCTGAAAAGCGACCACAAATTATAAAAAACAAGAAAAAAATACGCCAACCGCATAATATGTAACATTAAACAGGAAACGTGAAACCATGAAGGATGGTGAAGTAACTTTCCAGGTGCGTCTGATTTAGTCAAAGAATATTTTTCCTTTTTTTTTCCTTTTTATAAATTAAAGAGCAAGCAGCATCTTGTATGGAGCTACAGCAGTTTATTATAGGGGGCTTCCACTTATAAAGTAAACTACAACTGAACAAAGCTCAGTGGAATGATTCCCCCAGTAGCTTGGACTCCAGCTAACCATAAAAACATCATCAAAATAGCATAGTGATGTAATCCTATTGCTGACATCCATCTCAAAATGATGGCTAATTGACCTCAGTGACCTATGATGATGCTTCCATTGCAGTAGTGAGCGGTGGGTCTTAAATCATATCTAGAACTGGGACCCCATCCCCCTCCCGGACCATGGACCCAGTAGCATTTGCTGCCTATTTCAGGGGTGAACATACCATATGTGCAGACTGTGCAGCTACACAAGGGCCCGGTGAGACTTAGGGGCCCATTTATACTAGATGTGGGTCATATGGGTCCAAGAAAACTACCATAATGTCACATAGACCTGGACTCTGTACAATTCTATCCAGCTGGAAATACATACACAAAACAATAAGCAGAAGTTGAATGGAGAAGGGGCCCACAAATTGGTCTTGCAGAGGGGCTCTTTAGTGACTTTGATCTCCATCGGCCTAACTAAAGCACTGAAGTGTATAGATTCCGGCTCGCCTTGTTAGGCCTCTACTGTTTTGGGTTCTTTTCAGGACATTTGAGGTTACAGCCACTGAAAACCCAAAGCTAGCAATACACTGTATCTTCTAATTCATTCAGATTAAGTCATCAGTAGGGATTTACTCCTGCAGCTGCTTTTCTGCCTTTTGGCAAACAGAAGGACACTAGATCTGGATTAAAAAGTCAAGGGAAACTCTATTTCTTGTGTACCTTTGTTAGCTGGAAAGTATCACCAACTTCCTGATGGTTAACCAGTCAATGGCCACTGCGCACATAAAAACATCCAGCGTTGTCCGTATAGTGTGGACTGTATTGCAGCCTGTGTTCCAAGGAGTGTACTAGTGCCCACTACTGACCACTACTAGAGTGCCAGGAAAGACAGGAAGGAATGCCAGGAGTCCCAGACCAAATTCAACTAATAAACTTCCAGAATCTTAGATAAGAAATTTGGGACTTTTCAGGGGCTACAATGATCCAATCATATTACTTTTTATAAAAATACCAACTTATTATTATTATAAATAAGTTTTAAAATTGAACAGCATTTATGCCTTAAAAAGCATAAAGTTCATATAGGGATAGCAAACCAATGAATACGCAATTCATTTGAAAAATAGTCAACGGTGCCCTTCCCAAAGTATTTTTTAGTATATCTCCACTTCTAAACATATTGATCAATATTAATTCAACATATAAACGTATACAGATGTCAAGTTTATAGAAAGGGATTAACTATACGATGATACCTGACAGGTTTTGCAGTATTATCGAGTCAGGCCTCCTGTCTCTGTGCTACCCATAGGTAGGTACATAGGTATGACGGGTACGGCGGCTTACCTGTACACGGGCTCAAGACAGCGATGCGGCGGTGATGATTCAGTGTCGGCGGCTTCGAGGTGACTTTTTTGTTTCTTCCCGGGGGGCAGGTGGTGGATAGTTGGCAGCGGCGGCACAAAAGGTATGTCCAGGTGAGAGGGGGTGGGGTGGGTGGTGCGTTGCCTGATGTAGAAGCGGCGGCACGCAATGTTTGTCTCCCCCGGGGGGGTGATGCTGACAGACACTCGGTGGAATGTCAGTCCGACGGGGGGGAAGGAGGGGCGGCGCTGCTGTCTTGCCTAGGGCATCAGGAAACGTAAATACGCCGCTACAGGTAGGTAATGCCCATATATTGAAGGTGTAGACGTCTTTCACGTGGGCTTGCCCTGGCAACATCTCCCTTGCTGTGTGGAACCGTAAGACCTCTGCCCAACTCCCGAGAGAGATTGTTCACTTGAAAGGCATTGAGAAAAATAATAATAATAAAAGTATTATTATTATTACTACATAAAAATAAAAATTAATTTGTTAATATTATAATATAAATAATAATAATATTCAAATTAAATTGTATACATTTATATATACATAAATGATAAAATTTATATTTTAAAGGAACACTGATCTATAGGCATAGATATACTAAAAAGAACTTTGGAAGGGCACCATTGGTGGATTTTTAAATGAACTGTGTATACAGGTGAAACTCAAATAATTAGAATATCGTGCAAAGTTTATTTATTTTACTAATGCAACTTAAAAGGTGAAACTAATATATGAGATAGACTCATTACATGCAAAGCAAGATAATTCAAGCCGTGATTTGTCATAATTGTGATGATTATGGCTTACAGCTCATGAAAAACCCAAGAACCCCAAATCCACAACCTCAAAAAAGTAGATTATTACATGCAATCAATAAAACAAGGATTGTACATAGAACAATATCGGACCTCTGAAAAGTACAAGCATGCATATGTACTCAGTACTTGGTTTGGGCCCCTTTTGCAGCACTTACTGCAATGACTTTTGCACGATAGTCTAATTATTCGAGTTTCACCTGTATATCGGGTTGCGATCCCATATGGAAGTTATGCTTTTTAAGGCATGAACAATGATCAATTTTTAAAACTGCATAAATGATTTATATGTTATTTATAATAATAAAAATGGGTAGTTTGTAAAGTGAACTATGGCTGGATCATTGCAGCAGCAGAAAAGTCCCAAATTTACTATCTGTTTTTTTTTTATCATAGTATGACAAAGTTTTAAAAACAACTTTTTACTTTTTTCATGCTTTATCCGTGTCTGACAATTACAGTACTAAACAAATGATCACTGCCATCTTCAGTCTAAGGGGACCACAGTGCCCCCTGCATCTGCAGAGGTTATTATTTTGTGAATTAGCTTTTAGCTTACATGCTATTACTTTGTCTCACATAGTGATCACATGATCGATAATTACTTGGATTGGTTCCATGTCATTACCTAAGTTACCTAGTTACAACGGCAACTGTCCCTAGATATACTCACCTGATCCTTGGCTCTGACTACTCACCTCTCTACCCCTCCGCACTGGCTGTGGTCTGTCCCTTGGTGTCCGCATGTCTAATGGACCTGCATTAGACTGGATGGCGCCATGGGTCCTTAGACCACTGGAGCCGGGGGAGAAAAGGCTGCGCAGAGCGGTCTAGCAGCCAGGGGGGGACATCAGGTGAGCGTTTCTTCTTTATTCTCGTCCCTAGAGCAAAACTAGCAGTTAACCCTTGCAGTGCAGAGGTAGCCCCACTACAAGAGTTATTTTTATAAAATCCTGAAGTTTCTTTTAAAATGTATAAACCTTCAAAATATTTTGCTGCATTTGCCAAGTACAAATGTTATCGTATGTCTTTATACAAGAGAGCATACTGTACATGTGAAGACTTATACTTGCGACACACCGCATCGGTCCGACTCTCCAGCGGTCTGATATCCTCTTCTGAACACGGCTCTAATCAACAATGCTCCCCTCCCTGAGCAGCACTGTTTATTGGAGGAGTGTTGGGGGGGGTGGAGGGTGCAAGACCGCTGGAGAGCTGGGCCACTACTGCAGAGAGCAGCAATGTGACTCTCCCTCATGCTGCCAGCACACAGTATTTTGACTCTTGCTGCAACGCGAAGCCATAAAGAAAAAAGCAAAAGGGCAGCACATTTAATACTGTATATGCATCCTGACCACATTACATTAATGAAAGGGTATCTATAGTCAAAAACTAAAAATAAATATGTATCTCTATAGTAAACTTCCATATGTTCTATACCACTCCTGTTAACCAGAAGTTTGTAAACTTCCTTATTGAAGATGCCCATAGGATGGACTTCCTCAAGGCACTGACACCATTTCACTCAGCCCTGTGAATATGCACTTTTTTGTGTCACTGCTCTCACAGAGCCTGCCTTGTGAACTACAACATCTGAACAATGTAACATCATCATTGCTTGCTGGAAGCAATGCATGATGGGTTTTGCAGTCTTGAGAAGTCAAGATTGTATCACATCAAGCAGCAGGGAAAGAGACGCAAAGCACACTGGGAATCCAGGAAGTTGTTGGAAGTGATGAGCAGAGGGAAGGCAACACTCACTATATAAAAGGGATTTTTTTTCAAGTTAGCTTTGGTTGCATTATCCAAACCAACTCTAGTATGTATTCCAATTACAATGCTGATATTATAACAGGAGAGTATACACTGCGACTTTACAAATCTTCTAATACAAGGGGTTCAATTGGACTTTAAACGTGATTATGATTTTGTATTGGTCCCCTTTGAGAAACGTTATGTGCATTTCTCTTTTTGAGCCTTATGTGGCAGCGCCTTAGCTGAAAGCTTCAGGGTCGGTGCAGACCTGAGTGATCCGGGACACGCGTCCGTGCACAATTGCAGACAGCGATTGCCGCACGGCCCCATTGATTTCAATGGGGTACATCCGCGCGTAAATCACAGAAAAAAAGGTACATCGTGTTTGGTTGCATGGACGGAATTGCAGCGGGAAACCACACAATCCACCTGGCTCAACTAGGGTGCCATTAGAAAATAATGGCACAGCCAGTGCGATCGTCGGTGGTGGGCAACTCTGTGACCCTGCAGCAATCCGTGTGGTATCGTGCACGATTGCCGCGTGGTCACAGATCGTCCAGGTGTGAGCCTGGCCTCAAATCAGCTCCCAGCAGCTGAAGGCAACTTTCTAATTGAGATATGTTGCTGGTGGAGAAAGAGCTGACATGGTGCTGCTCTGTGTGCGATGGCAAGTCGGTGTTAGCCAGGGTTTATTTTTTCACATTATGGAACCCTTTTCGTACTTACAACCAGCACATGAAGAAACAAAAGAGCAGGTACAAGTAAATGGTGATTTGTTGACGATTGTTTTGAAATGCGTTTGCATCTGCTGGACTGTGAGATGTGGAAAAAAAGAAAAGGCATCTATTCCCGAGGGCTGAAATACCTGCAGACGGAGGCAGAAGACAGCAGACGCCACCTTTAAACGGTTTCTGCTCAGTGTCAGGCGCAGGGTGACTTCCTTTGAAACTGATCCGCTCACTTGTCACGGATGGGTGTCTGACAGGTCATGCAATAAAAGACAGTATGGAAAAGCCCAGCGCCATGGAAAGCCCCGACACTTATTTTAATCTGAGCGGCCGAATACAAAGGCCTGGTGTATGCAGCAGACCTTTATTTGATCATCCTCAGGAATGTTATCGCTTATGACACGCTGAAATTTCTCTAGCGTGAAGCCATCAGACCACAAAACCTTTATGGCGTGTCTCCCGAAACGTGTAAATGGAGTCACAAAACCTGTCAGTGGACGGCAGTCTAAAGCGGACCGTTCAGTGACTTTACAAACTTGCATTAATAAAATATAAGCATGCCGTAATATACGGCAATGTTATGATTTTCAGAAAATAAGTTATCCACCTCCAGTACAGTGACTCTGCTAGGCTGAGCTGATGCCATCAGTCTGCTGCAGGCTGGACAAAGCATTTGCTCAGTCACCTCTCCTCCAGTGATCAGTCTGTACATTGTATCTTTGTAGCAAGTTACAAGGTGAGAGGCAGCATTAAACTCCCCGTTCACACCAAGACGACGGCACTTCAGTGCAGATTATGTGTGGTTTTTTTGCGCGTTTTTGCATGCGTTTTCCGCGTGTATACTAAGTTGCACGTTTTTGTAAGCAGATTTGTGACATATGGTGTAAATGGGGAAAAAAAGCACAATAATTGTGTTGCCCCCTTTCTATTGAGTCTATAGGCCAGATACCACAGCATACCTTCAGAGGTCTAGTGGAGTCCATGGCTCGATGGGTCAGGGCTGTTTTGGCGGCATAAGGGGGACTTTCTCAGTATTAGGTGGGTGGTCATAATGTTATGGCTGATGTGTATATATGATGTTACATTTACTTTAAGGTGGACCTGAACTCCAAAAGTAAAAATGTTCTATGTTATAGGGAACATCTAGAAATGTGAATTCCTTTTAAAAAAACAGCAGAGCACTTCCTGGTATGTGAGTGTGCCTAGGTACTGCTGTGTTTGCAGCCTCATAACTGTATATCTCCGGTGTGAGATCTAAGACACTGCTGCCTCTGCAATTCTCAGGTGATTTGGGGTGAGATATTTCGTGATGCCACCACTGGGCTGCTCACCGTTCTCTTTGCTAGAGGCTCTGTGATGAGTAAGCCAATCACTGCTTCTACCAGGATGGCCTTTTCCACACAGAGACACAGAAAGAACAGGCAATTGTAAGTTATTAAGGGGGAAAATATCAGCTACAGGGAGACCACAGGCAATACTGGTGACTAGTTATTTGATCTCTGTCTGCCTTTGTTTGGGCACAGCTTCCACAGTTCAGTTTCTCTTTAAAGGCGTAATCACTACAACACAAACCATTGGACTTCTATACATACCTGTCCTGGAGACACAACAGAAAACAAGAGAAAGTCTCTTTCAGACAGTTGTCACCACAACAGATGTCCCCACAACTGTAATATTTCAGATTTCTTGTCAATGAAGGTGAATCTTGCCAGAGGGGACAGAGACAGCAATAAAACCCCAACAAGGTTCAAACCCTTCTCTACTGTATTGCAAACTAAACAAGATTTTGGACTTAAAAACACTTTAAAATCCAGTTTTGGAAGCCCAGAAAATGGATGCCTAGCCATTCTTTAAAGCCCAACTCTAGTCTTGCCAGCCAAGACCTCCCAATTGTGTTCCACCTCAGAGCTATTTTCAGATTTCTTGTCAATGAAGGTGAATCTTGCCAGAGGGGACAGAGACAGCAATAAAACCCCAACAAGGTTCAAACCCTTCTCTACTGTATTGCAAACTAAACAAGATTTTGGACTTAAAAACACTTTAAAATCCAGTTTTGGAAGCCCGGAAAATGGATGCCCAGTCATTCTTTAAAGCCCCACTCTAGTCTTGCCACCCCATACCTCCCAGTTTTGTTCCCCTCCCCCTTAGAGCACCTCCCACTTCAAGTTGGAAGACTGAGGACATCTAGGGGTGGAAAGGAATTACTGCAGGGTACAGCTCCAGAGTCAATGGGAGTATTGCAGCAAAATCTGTGTTTTTTTTTCTTATTTATTTTGCAGGGCAACAAATAGAAGAAAACACACTGTAGTTCAGCTTGAAATAAAGGTTTCAATACTTATTCAAAATGAGTACTCACAATATATGATTGTATTCCTGAAGAAGTGGTAATTCTGTATCCCGTGTCTCTTTTACAAAAGGGTTTTTTGTTCCTTCATTAATTGTAAAATGCCAACATCATCAAACAGGCTGTTGTAGGGTAAAGTTAATTTTTCCCGTTGAGCTCCTGTTCAGTGATTGTGTCTTCAAAGCTTTGCAGCTCACGGTATGGGAGATCTGGTTACTTTTCTCTCCCTTCAATGAGCTTGAGCTTGTTTTCCTTAAGAGTTTCTCAGCTGTCCTCCGCAGACACATGATAAATAGGAAGTCAGCCTTTGTTACCCTCAAGACAAACACGTTCTTTATGAGAACTTTGTAAAGAAAAGTGCATAGAAACAGCAAACAAACTCAGATAAGCAGCATTTAGGTTCATCATAAAACAAAAAAGTGTACACAACCCCAAAACAAATTTTGAATGCCCAATTCCGCCTCCCATGCCCACTGCCAAGTCCTCTGCCTGAAAGCCACCCATTTCCCACATGTATTTCTTAAAACAAAACTTTACAAATTAATACTTTTATTCAAAAAAACTAATAATAGCCACAAGTTATATAATTGCACTTTGTGTGCACTAAATGCCTTTAAAAATCTAGAAATTACCTTGGAAAACTAGCAGTGACATCATCACTGTGCTGTGCATAGCCTGTGCAAAAAGCAGAGCTGTGGGAGGGATCCAGCAGGCTCCACCCACTACGGCTGCCTATAGAAAACTACAGGAGGGGTGTGGAGACAAGACTAGTCACCCTGCAGAAGGAGAGAGAGCAACAATGACTGGTCTTTATTAAAGGAAGCTTAACAGTGCTAGGCGTCACTGGCATTCTCAACATTATTGTACTGGGAGTATACGTAGTGGCGTTACAAGGGGGTGTGGCCTCAGATGGCATCATCAGAGGGGGTGACAACAAAATGACTGAGCCATTTTGGTGTCACCCCTCTGACAAGTCAGGCACGAGAGCCCGACAGCTGCCTGAGAAAGGAGGGGACCCAGCAGCATACCTTATCCAGCCGGATGAACATCCCCTCCTCTCTATGCTGGTGTCCATCACCAAGATGGCCACCAGCAGTTAAGTGCACATGACGTCATTACATGCATGCGTGATGACATCATGCGTGCACAATGACTGACCTCACGCGCGTGTGTGATGACGTCCCCGCAGGTGACACCCAGTCTGGGGACGCCTCTGAGTGTACGGCGCCAGGGTGATATTCCCCAGGGGTGTGTCCATGACACACGGCACTCAAAGGAAGTGGGTTGAATTTAACTCAAAAGAGCCTTGACACAACCTTGGAACTGGTGAGCCTTTAGAGGACAGTGCTGGAGAGAAGGTGAGTACTGCAGCCAGAAATGCAGCTTGGCAAATCAATTAACACAAGGACTATAAAAGGAACCTGTTATAAGAGAAATACCTGAGCGATTATTCCTCGCCTGGTTCTAAATCACAAAAGTAGGGAGAAATGTTCTTCGGTATCTACTCAACCGATTGGATAGCAACCCAAAGCCCCAACAATCATATAGGCAACCCATATCTGCTTATCATTTCCATTCTCAACACTTCCGTAGAGAAGATACAGCAATCCTGCAACTCATTTCATTGTATCTCTAGACAAAATATTTTAAGGACACACAGGCTTGTGTCCCTCGTGTGGCAGATACGGCTGCATTTCCGCATGGTTGACCCTTGGCCACCATGTAACACTGTGCAAGCAATTCATTTCCATGTTCTAGTACACACTATACCCTTTAAAGTAAGTCTCAAACATGTCAAAGACACGAAGGAGACCGTAATACTGGAATGTAGGACACATGGGCCACAACAGAGGATAAGTGTATAAGCGCTTTCCTCCTACAGTGAACTGGCCTTTTGATTTGTTTTGATACCTTAGAAGGGTCTCTTTAAAGTGCAACTGAAGTCAAAACCCTATTTCTCCTGGTGACCGTTATCACTGAAAGTGAAAGAAAATCCCAAAGTGTGGGTTGTCATCAGGAATAGATGGGAAATCTTCCAATGGCGACACTAGTTGTGATCACCTGGGATTTTCCTCACTTTGGGGGGTTTTGCTCCCACTTCCTGTAGTGGCTATAGGACAGGAAGTGAAGAGAAAACTCCCCAATAGGAGGGCAAAAAAAGCTGACAGGGGTTATAAGCCTCTCTTACTCTATCCAAAACTTATAAAAGTTTGGGCTTTAATTCTACTTTAAGAAAAAAATGAGCATTGGAAACTGTGCCCAAAAAGAGGCAGATGGGAGCTTAGGACTAGTCATCAGTATTGCCTATGTCTCCCTGCAGCTGATTCGTCTCCGTTATCGACTTACCATGCCTTGCTCTGCCCTGTGTCTCTGTGTGGAGGTGGCCATCTTGGTAGAGGTAGGGCTTTGCTTCCTCACGTCAGAGCCATCAGCAAAGAGAACAGTGAGCAGCACAGTAGTGACATCACCAAATCTCATTTCAAATCTCCTAAGACTAGCATTCAGAGGAAACAGTGCCTTAGATGATCTCACATTGCAGATATACCGCTATGGGGCCACAGGGGAGGAATACCTAGGCACCCTCACATACCAGCAACTGTACTGATACATTTCAGGAGGAATGCAGATGCAAAATAAATCTTTTGTGTACTGCTTAGGCCCAGTTAACATTTCTAAATGTTCTATGTCCCTATAATGTAGCAAGTCTTCACGTCTTGAGTTCAGGTCCACTTTAGCGTGTGGAGAATGTTCTACCCAAGTGGAACGTGATGTCTTCAAGAACGTTCACCACAAATGATACAATGTAGCTTTTCTATTTACCTTTTGATGATTACAGCATTTTCCATTTTCATTGCAATTCCTCGAACACTATGTTTAGGGTTTTGCAGGAACGGAAGTGATCTCTCCGTCCTCATTTTCTTCATTTTTTTAGCATTTAGAAGGAAGTCTTTTTTCTTGTTCTATTCTTAGACGGGAGCGAGTAGGAGTTGATAATCGTGGTATGTTTATAACTTTACTATGTATGCGGTGCTGAGTCACCACATGGACCCGTGCCAAAGGGGAGATGAACTTTGTTATTGTTAGTCATTTAAATTCACACACAAACACTCAATTTGGGAGTCAATACAATTTTGCAGTTATAAAATGGAGCTGGCTGTTTTGGGAATGTGCAGATCAGGAAATGCTGTTAATACTTAGCGAATGTTTACTAAGTTTACATAACAAAGGAATTTAATGCTGCAAGAATATGCGACGGCACCAAGCGTACGTTGGGGATTTTGCCGAAAACAAATGAATATGTATTGTTTTCGGTTGAAATTTGAATTTTCCATCTGCTTCAAAATCTTATCTGTGAGTAAACAACTGTGGGTCTCAAACTGATGTTGTTTTCATTTATTTGACAATTTGGAGCTTGACTCCAGCTTTCCTTATGAAAAAAAGCAATTTCTAAAATAAACCATGCTTGCCTTAGCTCTACTGCTTACCTCTCCAGCACTGGTCCTCTTATACACTTCTGGTGCCCAGAATCATTCAACCCATTTCCTGTGAGCTCAGGATGTCAAGGACACACCCCTTATTGGGTACCTCTTACAGATGTCCTGGGCTCACTTTGTGGGCACCATTCTCTGTTGCATTCAGAATCCGCCTACCACCCCTAACATCATGTGACCAGACTGAAAACTACTGCAGAAAAGGTGGGGGCCTGGAAGTTTAGTGGACTGTAAATGCTAGAAATTACCTTTAAAGTCTAAACCTAGTCAAACCTTTTAAAAAAAAAAAAATTTCAAATGGGCAAGGATATGTTCATATCCTTACGTTAAAATGGGCCATGGAGCTTGTTGGGCTGGGTCAGCCCCGGTCTTCTAATATGACTTGCATATTTAAAAGTGAGATCTCCTTGACATAATTCCCAACTCTGTTCTTGTTTATCCAGGAGTTTTGGGTGTTCTGCCATCCTTTGTGTGTTCCATATCCTCCTGCTTCATTCTCCATAATATCAAACAAGCAAAAAGTCCATAAGGGAAGGTGAGAACTGCCATAATGGGCACTGCAAGTCTGCAGAGTTGGGAACTCGGAGCAGAGATCTCAACAATAGAATCCCTGGGAGATATAAGAAAATACAGACTGGCTTAACTCACCAGCATCTACCATTTTTTATTTTTATTTATTACAGGTATTTATACATAGCGCCGACAATTTTCACAGCGCTTTACATACTGCACATTCACATCAGAAGAGCTTACAATCTAAGGTCCCTATCTCACATGCATACATACAGGGACAATTTAGAGAGGAACAATTAACCTTCCAACACCAATTAACCTACCAAACACTGAAATTTTGGGTAAACTGACCCTTTAACCCCAGTTTTTCTAAACCTTACAAAGATGGAAAGCACTGGAGAAAAAAAAACCCTAAGACTATCACAGCAAGGGATGGGTGGATCTATCTGGGTTCCATTTGCCAAGGGTTCGGCAAACCCTTTTTGAATTTTGGCAAACAAGAACTTAGCGTCAAATCTCATTGAAATCTATGGGTGATGAATCCTGTTATAAAATGTAAGCCAATTTAAGGGCCAATAGGCAAACTACTGTAAAAAGAAGGTGTGGGAAGCTTGGCTCTGCCATGAGGGGACATGTGCCGATGAAAATAAATTTTAAAAATACTATACAGTGGGAAGAAGGTTTTTCACGCCGTCTTAAGGTCAATATTAAAAATTCATGTGTCCTTAAATAACGTGCTTGGGGGATGCCTTAAAGCTGTATGTGGTGTTACAGAACTGTATGATTTTCACAGGCAGGCTCAGTGACAGCATACACTGACAGCACACATTTGGCTGTGGAATACATTTTTTTATTTTACAGTTAGCTTGGATCACATGCAGCAGCAGCAGCACCCCAATCTGATTCATTTCAGTTTAAACAAAATCAGGTAGTTTTAGAAGTGAAATATGCTTTTTCATCAAATGGTAATATGCCCACTTTGATTGGCAGATAGATATTGGCCATTAGTTGGCTGAGACCTTCCCTATTCTCCCTGATGTAAAGCTGTCCTGTCGCTGGCTAGTTTCTATCAAACTATCAATTTAGAATTAGGAGACCACAGATGATACAGCAGTGTAAAGTTATCTAGCAGAAGACATTTTAATGATGGAGAATGGGCCAAAATGTACTAGAGAAGAAGAGTCAAGACAGATGTTTTACTGCAAGAATGACAAGACCGCAGATGACTCAACAGTTTAATATTGGCCAGCAGCGGGGCGATTTTTAATAGCAAAGCTAGGCTGAAATAAACTAGACAAAGATCACAGGATGGGGCTTTACTCGAAGAATGAAGATACTGCAGAGTATACAGCAGTGGAAATTTGTCCTGCAGCAGGAAAGTTTTAATCTGGGATAATATGCCTAACTAGTGTATGCCTAACTTTAATTTGCTCTAATGGGGATAGGGAGTGTTATGAATATAAGTAACATAATGTATGGTGGTTTAGGTGCACATTGTTCTTTCACATATTTTTTTATTTCTTTCTTTTAAACCATGTAGCTCTATGCTGAGAACTAAAGGCAGCTCCAAGAACAGATAAGCAAAAAGTGAATACCCCAAAGTATTATTTTATTATTTTATTATTATTATCATCATGCAAGATTTATATAGCTCTAACAGTTTGCGCAGCACTTTACATTATAAGGAAGACAGTACAATTATAATACAAATCAAAACAAAATGTAAAGGGGGTCCTGCCCGTGAGAGCTTACAATCTAAAAAATAAATGAAATCCCCAAAATACCATCCCCTGAAATATTTTGTAAAGAAAAACCTTGCAGCAAAAACAGCTTGCTAGCGACAGGAAAGCAGCTAAAAGTGACCTCTGACCTCCAATCAACCACAAAATAAAATTAAAGACAAAACAGCCACCAATGATGTGGAAGAAAAAAAAAAGCAGCAAATAGGTTGATTGCCCAAAGAGCTAACAATCAGAATTAAAGTACAGTTTCCTATTTG
Organism: Nanorana parkeri; assembly: GCF_000935625.1. Taxonomy (NCBI): domain Eukaryota; kingdom Metazoa; phylum Chordata; class Amphibia; order Anura; family Dicroglossidae; genus Nanorana; species Nanorana parkeri. The sequence continues at coordinate 227,390 of NW_017307274.1, read as the reverse complement.
ACCCTAATCTCTCCCTAAGCAGTTTGTCAGCTTTCCCTATCATTTCCTTAGAGCAGCTTCCAATACACTGACACTGTGGTTCCTCCGTGTCCCCCCTTTTATAGTGAAGGGGCTGGCTTATCCAAAAGCCCCCTTATTGCCAATTTATGGAATGTTGGCCATAGTGCAAAGGCCATGCAGTGTATTAAGGTTTAAGAAAAAGAAAATCTCCAGGGCAAATCTGCACATAAATTCCTTGGGACAGCAAATCTTGAACCCGTAGGATTGACATCAAACCCATGGTAGCAGAGAACCCGAACCTTATCCCTAGTCACAGCATTAAAATATTCTCTAAACCCTAACTGCAACCCAAACTCGTAACCTCTTAAAGGAGAACTATGGGGTTAAGGCTTTTCCCCATAGTTCTCCTTAGGGTAACGGGAGGACACAAACTAGCGTCCTCCCGTCACCCTAGGCTTAGTATACCACGAGCTGTAGCTCGCGGTATACTGAGACACCACAGTATACCACGTGCTGCTGCTCGCGGTATACTGAGACGCCGCAGCTGAAGCGGATCCCGACAATTGTGCCGGGATCCGCCCAGCTGCGTGACTGACAGCTGGCTCTGCCTATCTAGAGGCAGAGCCAGCTGTACCCGCACCCCTTAGCCAGCTGTACCCGCCCCCTCCCCCGTCCATTCCGCGAGTCAGCGCTGGAGGATCGGAGCGGGGAGAGGGGAATCCAGCCCCTCCCCCTGTCACAGGTCGGCTAGAACTATGAGGTGAGTGAAAAGCACTCACCTCATAGTTCTCCTTTAAGCCTAAACCTTAACCCAAATCCTATTATGAACCTACCGCGAAAGAACCATACTTATCAGGCACAGGATCTATCTGATGGTGTTGAGATCTTGGAGACAACAACTACCTTGGCTGTGCTGTGTATTCCAGGAAAACCCAGTCTTTCTTTTCACCCCATCTGCCCTGAAGGGGGCAACAATATCTCATATGTATGTCCACGAGTGAAGCCAAATCTTACAAAGTCTGGTACTGGCTGGACAGCTGACTGCCTTGGTAGCATCTACAGGCTCACTCACCTGGGCTCACTTTCTTTACATAAGTGCAGTTGGGAGTTTACAGCCCTTATTGCAGGGGTGGGGGGGCACAAAACAAATCAGGCCTTTACATACTACACAGTGCACTTGGATCTCACAGGTTCTCAACTCATGCAGATATATGTTTGTTAAAACATGAACTAGTGTAAGTAGTTGGATTTGACTTGGCATCAGCCTCTTGCAGGCTGAATACCGGCTACGAGAGGGAGGTTTAGAGAAAAGGAGCCAATCCATTGTGCTGCAATGGGCTAACAAGAAACTGCTAACAGGATTAGAGAGCAGAGTGACAGAGAGATGAGCTCATCAGTCTGCTGCTTCTTCTTCACTGCCCAATAGACATGTAAGCTGCGGAAAAATTTGGTTTTCGTTAATTTCGGATGAGTTTACAAATATTCGTTGCGAATACCACAGAAAACCATATACAGATATTAATACTAAAGCTGAAGCTCGTAGACCCGAATGACATGTGACTGTTCTGGCCAATCAGATGTGTTTTTCAGTTTAATGCATCCGAATAGGTCTGAACACGAATTTTCGTTACGCAACATGGGAGCCATATACAGTATACACAACACTAAAGCTGAGGCTCTTGGACCCAAATGGCATTCGGGATCCGAGTTTCCGAATTGCATTCGTGAGCTCCGGAATGCCATTTGGGCCTCTAAACCATATACATATATTACTAAAGCTGAGACCCACAGACCCGAATGACATTCCGGAGCTCGCGAATGCAATTCGGAAACTCGAAAAGTCACATGTCCGATCAGTTTCGTTTTTTTTCGGTTGTTCTTTGTACAGATGCATGTGGAATAAAGTTTGAATTTCTTTGGAAGATCATCGCGTGCTGGTTTTACAGTTTTTGAGCCTATTACACCAGAAGAGAGTCTTGCATACACCGAGCGTGGATTGCAAGGATGCATGATAGGGGTGAGCTGCGCACTTTGTGTTTTTAGTCTTTAGTCTAGTTATGTTACTTAACTGCAAAGTCAGGTGCCCGAGCTGGCTGTGCCATGTGGCAGAGCTTTGTAAACCTCAGCACCGGATGGGCAGAAATACTGTACACATCTATTTGCAGGTAAAACAGCTCCCTTATATGTGTTTTAGCTTGGAGTTGAGCTTTAAGTGTACCATTAATTTCCAGTCTGAGTTTATCTGGACCAGTTCTACAACCGTCTAGTCGCTAATATACCTCCCAAAATGTGGAGGGCTTATTAATGTCTAGCAAAAACGGATTCTTTCCATCTGAGCTGTAACATAAAAAGAGGGAAATCCA
>NW_017307274.1:215650-220543 GCF_000935625.1 Nanorana parkeri | reverse complement strand
ATAAAAAATTTAAAAAAATAAGCATCTAGAAAATATTGATTAAATAAATGAAAGGCATTCCATTCTTTCCTATTGTGTAACATATCCTCCGTTTTATAACCAATCAGTAGGAATTTGTAATGTGGAATATTTGAAGCAACGTTTCGTCGGCCAATTGAATCCTAGTTTCCCGTTGAATATTTTTGTAAGCCGCTGTGCCAACTTCTCAGAGCAAGAGAGAAAGAGAGAGAGAGAAAAAAAGAGGTTTGAGCAGACAGCATTAAATAGTTGATTTGTCATCAAATTCTTTCTCAACCACCGCTGCAAGGAACTCCTGGAATTTTAAAGTACATGCTCCTCGGCAGACTCAACTGGTCCTGAAAGGAACAGTGAAGTGCTGATTGCTGTATGCGGAAGGAGATTGCATACAATAGAATCCTGGCAAGTGTAGAAATTCTTCCCAACTTGTCAAAACTTAAAGCCGCTGTATCAGGCTGAACAAACAGTTTTCCTTTATGATTTTATCTGACAGGTACCATGCCAGGAACGAACAGGAAGTAGAGAGGAGACACCTTCATTTGTAAAGTATATTGAGTGTAAACTCAATCCATGAACTCTTATACAAGCATTAAAGGGCACGTACACCAACACAACAACAATTAGGGAAGAAGTTGCAGTGGGGCTACCCCTGCACTACAAGAGTTAACTGCTTGTTTTGTCTAGGAAGCAGAAATTGAGAAGAAATATTCACCTGATCTTTAGTCCCGCCTGGCTGCCAGACCAGTCCCCACTGCCTCTTCTCCCCTGGGCTCTAGCGGTCTAAGGATCCGTGATGACATCAGGTCTAATACAGTGTATTAGACGTGAAGACGCTGAGGGGTATACCCAGGGCCGTCCCTATAATGAGGCAGCCTTAGTAAGCTGCCTCAGGCGGTACTCCTTTGGGTCACGTTGCAGCCAGAGCATCCCAGGTTGCTAAGTTACTGTCAACATCAGTGAGCTGACAGTAATGTGCACCTCCAACACAATTTACACCCCCCCCTACAATGTGCACCACCAGCGCACTACCCATTGCAATGTGCACCACCAGCGCACTACCCATTGCAATGTGCACCACCAGCGCTCCACCCATTGTAGCATGCACCACCAGCGCACCAACCATTGTAACGTGCACCATCAGCACACTACCCATTGTAACATTCACCACCCATTGTAAGGTGCACCACCAGCACACCACCCATTATAACGTGCCCCCTCCCAATGCATCACCTACTGTAACGTGCTCCACCAGCGCACCACCCATTGTAACATGCACCACCAGCGCACCACTCACTGTAACGTGCACTACCATGCACCACCAATTGTAACATGCGCCATCAGCACACCACCCATTGTAAAACTCATCACCAATCACCATCATCGCGCTTTACAATATAAGGAAGACGTTACAATCACAATACAATTCAAGACAAGATGGTAAGCAGGGCCCTGCCTGCGAGGGCTTACAATCTAAAAGGGAGGGGCCAGTGATACAAGAGGAGGTAGCTGTGTGGCGATGAATTGTTTGAGAACGTAATGGTTGAGTGGTTAGTTTGAGGTGGGATAGGCTTCCATGAAGAGATAACTCTTAAGGGATCGCCTAAAGTCAGTCAGAGTGGGAGATAGATGGACAGGTTGGGGTAAAGAGTTCCAGAGGATGGTAGAGACTCTACAGAAGCCATGGAGCTGAGCATGGGAGGAGTTGATGAGGGAGCTGGAAAGTAGGAGTTCTTGGGAGGAGCGGAGGGGACGGTTAGAGTGATACTTTGAGACCAGGTTTGAGATATAGCCGGGTGCAGAGTTGTGGATGGCTTTGTGAGTGGTTGTTAATATTTAACATTTTATCCTTTGGGCTATTGGAAGCCAGTGTAGGGATTGGCAGAGGGGGGGTTGCAGACACTGAGCAGTTGGTTAGCTGAATGAGTCTTGAAGCTGCATTCATGATGGACTGAAGGGGATAAAAGCCTGTGTAGAGATAAGCCAATGAGTAGGCAGTTGCAATAGTCAAGACGAGATATAACAAGGGAGTGAATGAGTAATTTTGCGGTTTCATTGGTAAGGAAGGGGAGTATTTTGGAGATGTTACAAAGCATTTGGATAGCGATTGGATGTGGGAAAGAAAGGTGAGGTCTGAGTCAAGGATGACACAAAGTACCTTGGCATAGGGGGAGGGTTGGATAGTTGTGTTATCAATCTCAAGGGAAAAGTTGGAGGAAGGTGCACGGGTGGAAGGAATTCATCTCCTTGTGAGCAGCATAGTCGGGCAGAGGTGGGGGAAGGGATGGCAAGCTCAAGAACAACTACAAACGTCAGAACAGGACCAAGTGCTCCATTCACTTAGTCCCCTAGGGGATATAATAAAGATTTTTATTATGTGATACTGCTTCTTTAATGAATACAGAGTTGGAGAAATGTACCACCTTTCACCTTTAAGAATCCAAAAATCATCATACTGACACATAACGCAATGAAAACCCACACATTCCCTGGTAAAACCTACTCTTGTCCTACTCCAATCTCTTGTCCTTCTATAATAGAAATGTGTGGTCTACTACCATCTATTACACCTTTAAAAACTATTAGTGAAATGAAGCACATTTCCAGCGATGAAGAAATGGCTACAAATCATACATTTTTGAAGCGTCTTGGTTTATTTTTATTCCGGCTATGCCAGCCGATAAGATATTTTGCACATGTGGAGTAATACCTATTGTGTAACTTTAATGTGATTTTATCTTATCACGGACAGAAAGACATATCTGTGTTATCGCACAAAAATAAACGCTCGTACTTTACCACACACACACCTCGGTGTGTCTCCGAGACATATATACACACCACACTCTCACACATCCTCTTATCGCAGCTCCGTGTGTGAGAGAATCTGTGAATGGAATGCAGAATGATTCAGAACCAAGAGAAACAGGGCTGGAAACTTTCTGATCTCCGGCAGAGGAAATTGTAAAGGAATCATTTTGAGCAGGGGAAAAAAAGAAAATGTGCTAATGCACTGATCAGTTATATCAATGTCTTGCCACAAATAGAGTGGAGGCAGAAATTCAGATGATGTTAGATTTGGATGGAATTTAATGAATTTGAATGTCCTGAGACGAATCCGAATTTGCATGTTATTTTTGGCCGTTCTGGGAGAAAAGGGACCGAAGGCTGCTTCAAAAGCTGTTTCTGCCCTACTGCTGCTGCCCGAGCACCTGTACCATGTCAGCACGGGTCACCTGGATGTAAAACATACCTGCAAAAAAGACGACTTACCTTTTCGGTGGCCTATTTTTTGAACAGTCGCCCGTACGCTGCTTGCCGTCCTCCACATGTATTCACATACTTCTGGACGTGTGAATAACCTGCTCCCCCACCACTTGCTGTGGTTTGTCCTGCCGGCTCATATGTTACTACAGAAGTGTACTAGCTGGTGGGATGAACAGCAGCAAGTGGCAGGGTAAACAATATTCAACCCATTTGACTGCGGGAATACTTGCAGAGGACTGTGCAGAAGCCTCTTTTCAATAAACATGACACCAGAAAGGTACATGCAGTCTTCTTTTTGCTGGTATATTATAAATTCAAGTGACCCTGTGCTGATAGGGTTACTTTAAAGCATATCAAAACCAAATATGTAATTTATGAGTTTTGGGTTCAGGTTGACTATGAGTTCAATCAGAACCCAAGCTGTTCACAGTTAAATGAATGGGTGAATTATTTGGAAATTTTACCCGCCTACCAAACCTCTGTGTCCCCATAACCAATGATGGCTATGACAGTGTCATTGGTTGCTGGTGGACGGGCCATATCCCACCATCCCAGGTGCTAGGACACAAGCAGGCACACAATAACAACCTATAATGCTATGAGGCCACCTGTGTGCTAGCAACCACTGTGATTGGCTAGGATGCTAATGGAAGGCCACAAGGCATCATTGGTTGCTAGGACACCGGTGGCCCTGGATATGGTTTGCTTGGACCTTTGCTAAACCTGAATTTATTTATTACAGGTGTTTACACAGTGTACACATCAGTCCCTACCCTTAAAGGGAAGATGGTCTAAGGTGCCAGTTGCACATGCATACAGGGCCATTTTAAACAGGAGCCAACTAACCTTCCAACATGTCTTTGGAGTGTGGGAGTACCCAGAGAAAACCCACACAAGTCCAGTGAGAGCATGCAAACTCCTTGCAGATAGTGTCCTGACCAGGATTTGAACTAGGGGACATATAGCTGCAAGGCAGAAGTGCTAACCACTATGCCACTGTGCTGCCCGTTTCTGGTTTGGTTTGGTTTGGTTTGGTTTGGTTTGGTTTGGTTTGGTGTGGTGAACATCCAAGGAAACTGAACCCAGAAATGTTCGGCTCATCACTACTGATAAGAGTGCAAAACAGGTAGAGAGCACAGGAAGTTATCAGCAGAAACAATTTCTGGCAAGGTCAACGGGAATAAAAAGATATGGCATATATTCTTTTAGTAGTATATTTAACAGACCAAAAGGGAGCAAATTAGAAAACCATTGTAATGCTTTACCAAGTCACCACATGCCAGAGAAATAATTCTATGTAAGCCAGATTCATGTCCCACCATCCCAGGTGGGACAAAGAATTGCCAGAGCAGGTCAATGTCCGGGTATGTTGATCCAGTGCCCGCTGTACCCTCATTTTCCTGTTGTTAGTTGAAAAGAATGGAAGTGTTTTCTGGTGGCAACGTAGCCTATTCAAGGTCCAACATACGTTTAGAGATGGCCTTCTACACACCATCAGGGCCAGATTTACTCTCTCTGCTCCCTGCTGCCCCAAGGCCAGGTTCCTCACGTGCCACCCTACCTGAAAACTCACCCCCCCCCCCCCCACCGGCGAAAAGGGAGGACGTCCAG
>NW_017307274.1:169323-215480 GCF_000935625.1 Nanorana parkeri | reverse complement strand
AGAATGGGACAATGCATACCATGTCACCAAGATCACTTGTACAAAACAAGCGGTGGCTTCCCTGCTGTACATTTAGCTCTGCTTGGCCAAAGCAGGGCTAAATGTAGAAAACAACTACCCGCCCGGGCATGGGGAGATATCAGATATCAGTTCCACACCACTGCTGCCCCAAGGCCAGGCCTTGGTTGGCCTTGTGCGAAATACGGCCCTGCACACCACTGCTGTAAAGAACAGATATCTGAGTAGCTTTAGGAACTCCAGTCAGTCTCCGCTGAACACTAATGGATATTTTTTTTAATTTTTGTACCAACATCATAAGTAGACTTTGGAGGCATTAGTGTGGGTAAATCTAAGGAAGGCAGCAGTTTCCAGGAAGCTTCAACAACTGTTCCAAGTCAATGTAGCTAAGATTGTGCACCTTCTCTGCTCTTTTATGTTTGAAGCTCTACAAATTGTGCCTTTGTCTCTGGGAGTCAGGTCTGTGGCTGTCAGATTCTTGCAATACCTGAGGGGACTTGAAGGGCCAAAACCACTGGAGTGCTAAGGCTTCCGGCCCTTACTCTACACCAGAGACTGTAGAACAGACACGTATATAGTGGAATAAGTCTGGCCAAGGTGGCTTTTTTTCTTCTGAGGGCCAAACCTACTCAATTCTGAGAACATGATTGTAGCTCCTCAGTACTTAAAGTGACATAAAGTCAAAAAATGTTTTCCCTCTCCCCAATGTTAAGTAAAACACTTACCTTAAATTATGTCTCTTAATCCGATCTTCCTCTTCTTTCCTGTCCTTTTCAGCATTCTCTCCAGTGCTGCGGCGGGTCTCCGATCCAGCGCTGAATCCTCTGTCCTTGCTGGCACTTCCTGTCGGTGTCTGCATGCGGGTGCACGCGTCCATAGACTTACCTTGCGTCTCTCCTCATCTCCCGGCCGAAAATCAGAACTGCGCATGCGCCCGCCCGAAGATGGTTTGCGGCCACCCGAGCAGTTTCGGATTTTCGGACTGGAGCGCGCGGCGAAGACAGCAGTAAGTTTAAACCGCTTTAAAAAAAACTTTGCTAGCAGTAGATATATGCAAAAAAACTGAGGGTTTGGAAACCCTTTAAGATGGACCTTTCAATAACTTTACAATTCCCCATGTATAAATTCCTGACATGTCACAATATATAGCAGCGGAATCATTTTTCAAAAAAACTCCCTCTTTTATCAGCTGAAAGCAATCCATGAGCTCCAGTCTAGTCGATTTGCTTAGGCTGATTTTATGTCATTGGTCATCTACTGGCAGGAGGAAATATTTCCTTAGTCCCCACTTTCCTAGTAATCGGACTGAAACATTGTAACGTTGTGCTAAATTACAAGGTAAGAGATTGCAGGAGGGGCAGATCTGTATCAGACATTCGTGAACACAGCCGAGAACTGCACAGATACCAGGATTTACATGATTTTGTCATCTGAGCCGACATCGGAGTCCTGGATTTAGATGCTGACCCTGGGTGATGCCTGAACAAATGATGGTAATGATGGATGAGCAGATTAAGCTATTGTCAGAGGGAGCACTGTGAATTTTGTAAAAGATAATATATACCTAGAAATGTTACACATACACATGACTTAGAATACAAAGAAAGACTGAAAGAGCTGCATGTGGCCCCAAAAAACACTAGTTTGACATGCCTGGTGCCCAAACATATGACAACAAGCAAGCAATTTATGTCATGCTAAAGGCGAGTCTTGGCCATCACAGGCTCCCAGATAATGTGAAAACCTAACGGGGTATCCAGGCCTTCTCTACAACACCCAAAGCAGAGGAACAGCAAAGCTTCTTTGTATCACAATCAGTGGCGGAACTACCGCCGGTGCAGGCGGTGCGGACGCACCAGGGCCTCGGGCCTCTAGGGGGCCCTGCTACAACACTGGCCGGGAGTGTCGGATGAACGGATGATCCGACACTCCCGGCGGAGAGACCAGGGGCCCACCGCGCGCTGGATAACGATCCGGCGGCCGGCAACTTGCTGGGCCCCCCCAGAGCCTGAGGCCCCGGGCGCCCTCACTGCCTGCACCGGCGGTAGTTCCGCCACTGATGAGAGAGTTCGTGTACTTCTGCAGAGATAATGAATGAGCATGCCATCATGTGAGATGTATCTTAGGACTTATTCTATCTATCTATCTATCTATCTATCTATCTATCTATCTATCTATCTATCTATCTATCTATCTTTTTTCTCTCTCTCTCTCTCTCTCTATCTCTCTCTCTCTATCTATCTGTCTATCTGTGTTTTCTGTTTTCTCAAGATGACCACAAACATGAGAATTTGATTGTACAATCTCCTTGACATGTGCCAACAGCTTTGTAGTGTAGGGGCCTTACATTTTAGGTTAGGTTAACACCTGCACTAAACCGTTCGACACCCGGGACGCGCGTCCCAGGATCGTGCTGACCTGCATAATGCAGGCAGCGATTGCTGCACGGCCCCATTGATTTCAATGGGGTGACATACGCGTGGCAATCGCAGAAAAAGGTACAGGTACCCTTTTTTTGTGATACACTATGCGCATCTGTTTTATCCGCGATCCACCCGGCGCGACTGGGGTGCCATTAGAAAATAATGGCACCCACAGCGCAATCGGTTCACACCCTGGCGGCTCCTGACCGTGCGGCATTCCGCGAGGAATCGTGCACAATTGCCACGCGGTGAGGTGTCGCCTAGGTGTGAACCTAGCCTTATACTTCTAACCACTGCACTCTATAAGCTATGCTGTACATTATTAGTATTAACCACGGCACACTATACGCTGTGTTGTACATTACAAAGTTCTGACCGATGCACAATGTTATACGTTACATAGCCCTGACCACTACATGCCATCTTTTATCCTACATAGTACTGACCACTGCATTCTTTATGCCGCGTTATATGTTACATAGCCCTTGCCACTGCACTCTCTATGCTATGTTGTCCATTAACCTGCACTCTCTATGCTATGTTGCACAATACCTAGTCCTGACCACTACACTCTCTATGCTATGTGGTACATTACATAGACCTGCACTCTCTAGGCATTTTCTTTGCGTGCTGCAGTATGTTTTTCGGTTTTATGTTTTTTTTCATATTTGGAACCCCCCATCCTTCTATCCCAGACGGCCATCTGGTTGCACAGGTTCTGTTGCGGTGCTGTTGTATATTGAATCTATGAATCAAGCTGCAATAATATTACAAAGCCGGTGCATAATCTGACCCACGGCTCCTGCTTAGCATTGCCTTACTGTGTCACGGAATGTATACATGTCCCCCAAGAGCCTCTGAAATCCTGACTCTTCAGAACCCAGAGTGCAACAATATAACATAGAGACATGTACTACGGTAAATACTAGGGATGCACCGATACCAATTACATACTCGGTACAAGTACAGATACTTTTCGAGCTCCAGGACTAGACTAGAGAAAAATTCAAAAGTTAGGAGGCAGCTGTCATTTGTAAGGAGCACACTGATTTGTACATCTCTGTTTTAATGTATGATTTTGTTTTTTTAAATATAAATAAAGAGATGCACCGATACCATTTTTGCAAGTACAAGTACTGATACATTTTTGTTTATTGTCATGTGACAGTTTTTTGAAAACAATACAGACTAATGATTTCAGGACAGCGGTGGAGCGCCAGAGCCAGGTCCCAGCTGCAACCGCTGCCACCCTGGTAGTTCTCATGAAAATGCCAAGTATCGGCACTGGTATCTGAACTTGTATCGGTGCATCCCTACCAAATACAGACAATGATAAATGAGCATCACACAATTTTATTTGGTGGATGGGGAAAGGCTACAAGTTCAGTTTAATTGTAGTAATAAAGCCAGCAATTGAAATGACATAAACCATTAACCTTACAATTACCAATAGTGTCCTTATTAGGAGGCCTGGGGGCACATACAACCGAATACAGGAGGGCAAGACAGGGACAGAAGGGCAAGACTGGGGAAACAAGAGGACAAGGCGGGGGACAAGTAAGGGACAAGAAAGTGACAAAAGGACATGGCAGGGACAAGGAACACGACAGGGGGACACAACAGGGGGATAATATAGGGACAGAAATATAAGACAGGCCCAGGCAGATGAAACAGATAAAAAGACAGATAAGAAAGAGGGACAAGGACAAGACTGGGACAGGGGACAAGACAGTGGAATGAGGGCAAGAAGGGGACAAGGAGTCAAGGAAGGAAAAGGGGACAAGATAAGAACAGAAGGACAAGATGGGGAAAGGAAAAAAGACAGCATGGCAAAACAGGGGCAGGAGGACAATATAAAGACAAGAGGACAAGACAGCGACAGAATGACAAGATAGAAACAGAGGGACAACAGAGAGGATGGCAGGGACAGGGGACAAGGCAGAGGTACGAGACAGGGACTGGAGTACAGGATAGAGTCAAGGGGACAGGAATAAGACAGAATGACACGACAGGGACAGGCGACAAATCAGTGGTACAAGACTGGGACTGGAGTACGGAATAGAGACAAATAGACAAGAATGAGACAGAATGACAAGACAGGGGCGGGGGACAGGACAAGACAGGGACAGGACAGGGTGATAAGACAGGGGCAGGGGACAGGACAAAGGTATGAGACAAGGATTGAAGTACAGAATAGAGGCAAGGGGACAAGAATGGGACAGAATGGTGACAGGGAAGGGGGACAGGACAGGAGACAAGTCAGTGGTACAAGACAAGAACTTGAGCACAGGATAGAGGCAAGGGTACAAGAATGAAAAAGAATGACAAGACAGGGACATGACAGGATGACAAGATGGGGACAGGGGACAAGGCAATGGTACAAGACCGGGACTAGGGTACAGGATAGAGGCAAGGGGACAAGAATGAGACAGAACAACAAGACAGGGACAGGGGAAAAGACAGGATGACAAAACAGCATGACAAGGCAGGGGACAAGACAGGAATATAGGGACATGGAGCAAGTCAGAATGACAAGACAGTGACTGGAGTATAAGATAGAGAAAAGGGGGACAAGACAGGGTCAGGGGACAAGACAGGGACTGGAGTATAAGACAGTATAAGGGGGACAAGACAGGGTCAGGGGACAAGACAGGGACTGGAGTATAAGACAGTATAAGGGGGACAAGTCAGGGACAGGGGACAAGACAGGGTCAGGGGACAAGACAGGGACTGGAGTATAAGACAGTATACGGGGGACAAGTCAGGGACAGGGGACAAGACAGGGTCAGGGGACAAGACAGGAACTGGAGTATAAGACAGTATAAGGGGGACAAGACAGGGTCAGTGGACAAGACAGGGGACAAGGGATGACAAGACAGCAGTAGAAGACAGAGACTGGAGTATAAAACAGAGGCAAGGGAAAGGAGGCAGAGTCAGGATGACAAGCCAGGGATTGCTCCTCCCGGGAGTCCCCAGCTGTCAGATTTCGGTCCCCTCCTGTGTGCCGTGTCCCCCATAACCCGGCTGTACAGTCGGCAGCACGTCATAGTGTGGCAGGAGGACACGTGGTGCGGGGAGACTTATAAATGTGTGTGTGCTGCCCCGAGAGCCCGTCCTGTTATCTCTCCCAGGCTGAGCGGCGGTGCTGAGAGGCGCATGGGGCGGACTGCGAGCCTCCTAACGGTCTGCACACCATCCAGCTAGGAGCAGAAGAAGACAGAGAGCGAGAGCCGAGCACACTGGAGGGGATCTGCCCCGCACCCGACCACCGCACAGCTGTATGCAGCCCGCTCCGGGATCTCCAGCAGCTCTCAGCCCCCGGCACCAGCCGTGTCCCCCCGGCCAGCAGCAGCAGCAGCCCGGCTTCCCTGTGGAGGTGATCTGGACCCGACTCCTGGCAGCCCTGGACCTCCCAGCCCAGGAAGCTCTAGCAGCAGCAGAGTGTCACCTACATGACGGCACCAGCAGCCCCTTCCCTCCGCTTGGACTCCTCGGATTCCTCCTGACCGGATCCTGGCTGCGGGACCTCCTGTAGAATTTTTGGGCAAACTCTCTTGGAACTTTTTGGAGCTTTCGGAATCTTTTTCTTGGAACTTTTTGGAAACTTTCTTGGAACTTTGAGAAACTTTTTGTAACTTTTGGAAACTTTGTTTTTGGAAACTGTCTTGGAACTTTCAGGAACTTTTTTTGCAACTTTTGGAAACCTTTTTGGAACTTTTTAGAAACTTTTGGAAACTTTTTTTTTTCTTTGCGACTCTAAAAGTTTTTTTTTTTTTTAGTAAATCTGAGTTTTGCACAGCAGTGATTTTGTACATATTAGTATTTTCCTGTCTCTGGATCCCTTATTATTAGAAGCCCCCTGAAGATGCACTATTATCTCCTGAGCGTGGTCCTCATCCTGGATCTGGCCGCGGTGGCTCTCAGCCTGTCTACCTGCAGCACCCTAGACATGGATCAATTCATGCGCAAGAGGATCGAGGCGATCCGGGGTCAGATCCTCAGCAAGCTGAAGCTCACCAGCCCCCCGGAGGATTACCCGGAGCCCGAGGAGGTCTCCCAGGATGTGATCTCCATCTACAACAGCACCAGGGACCTGCTGCAGGAGAAGGCCAACCAGAGAGCTCTGCTGTGCGAGAGGGAGAGGACTGATGAGGAGTATTATGCCAAGGAAGTTTACAAAATCGATTTCCTCCCCCCTCCTTTCCCCTCTGAAAGTAAGTGCCCTCACTCAGCCCCTGGACGTGAACACTGGGAGAGTACGTGATTTTAACCTTCTACACTGTATGTACTTAGCTATCCTCCATGTGTGTCACCTAGCCCTGTCCATAGCTGTGCACTGTACATAGTGTGTTCCATCTCTTCCAGCCAGGATTTAGTCTGTGTCAACCCATCTGTATGTGCCACATGCTTATTTACCAGCGTCTACCCACTTCCAGCAGCTTTCTGGTTGGCATGGTAGAAGTTTCTGTGTGGCATATGTAGAGCCTTCTGCATTGAGTGGATGCTGGTGTCTACTGCCCATAGATAAATATACAATTCTTAATCAATGTCTACAGCAGGTACTCAGTGTCAGCACATCTTCTAGTTCCACATGATCCCATAGAATGTTCTTCCCCGTTACAGTAGCTTTCTGATTGGCATGGTAGAAGATCTGGGTGGCGTATGTAGAACCTTCTGAATTGAGTGAATGTTGGTGTCTAGTCTACTGTCCATAGATAAATATGCAACTCAACCTCTACAGCAGATACTCAGTGTCAGCACATCTTCTAGTTCCACAGGATTGTATAGAAAGTTCTTCCCTGTTACATCAGCTTTCTGGTTGGCACCGAAGAAGATTCTGTGTGGCATATATAGAACCTTCTGCAATGAGTGATGGTGTGCATGTTGGTGCTGTGCCATACCCCCATCTACTGTCCATATGTAGGTGCAATCAACTCTAAACCAACCTCTACAGCAGGTACTCAGTGTCAGCACATCTTCTAGCTCCAGGTGGTCCTATAGAGTGTTCTTGATTGTTCCAGTAGCTTTCTGGTGGGCATGGAAGAAGCTTGTGTGTGGCATATATAGAACTTTCTGCAATGAGTTATTGTGTGTCTGCTGGTGTTATGCTATACCTTTTTCCTATACATAGATATGTAGGTGCAATGCAACTCTTAACCTACTTCTCCATCAGGTACTCAATGCCAGCACATTATCTAGTCTAAGATCTTAGAGAATGTTCTACTTATGTCCAGCCTCTTTCAGGATGGCACTATAGAAGGTTCTGTGTGGCATATATAGAACCTTCTGCATTGAGTAATCCTTTGCATGTTGGTGCTATACCCCCTGTCTACTGTCCATAGAGAGATATGTAGGTATGCCTTCACCAACTTCTGCAGCATGTACTCTGCACTTCTGTTAATTCCTAATATTGGTATACTATAAAAGGTTCTACCCATATCCTCCCAGCAGAAACGTTCTGTATGTTATCTTTGGAAATTTGTACTTCGCATCCCCAAAATTTTGCATAGAATGTTCCACGTTGGAATTGGGGATGTTATGTGTGTGTAACGTGCCCTCTACATACTCTTTAATATTTCTATTCTAGATCCTGAACAGAGGTTTCTAGGCATTTGCAATGAATCCTTTGGTCTCCTCATATGTATGAGTCAAATACTTATTCAGAACGTTCCGATTGCTTCCAAGAGCCAGGATGTTTCTTTCTGTATCTTAGAGGTTTATCTGACATTCCGAATCCACCTATCACTGTTCATTGTAGACACTGTACAGCCAGTACTAAAGCCATATCTTTTAATATATAAGGGTTAATTTCTTCTTTTTGGTGGGGGTCTTATTTACTTATCTTAAAAGCTGCATTATTTCTACTATTCTGCATTCAGATAGTCAGAACAATCTACACTCTGATCAATGATGTGCATTGTGTCCTCTGGATGCAGTCACTGTGCATACGATTCATAGGCTTTCATGGCCAGTATTTTATCTGCGTCCTCACATCTGTGTCAGATGTTTATTTGGCATGCTGCCGGTGCTGTTGTATGCACTGTTTACTTTTCTATATACAGCCCCGGTTGGATATTTCAGATGCTCTATATTAAAATAAATGGTTTCAGATACACAACGATGCTTTGCCCTCTCTTTTCCATTCAGCAGCATTGCCTTCAATATGCATGCAGGTGAAATGAGTGAAATTTACAAACAGCCAGATGTTTGTTTTTCCTTTATGTATCTTTTAGACTCCTGTTCCCACTTCCACTCTGCTAGTTTCTTTTCATCCCTATGAATTTTTTGTTGTTGTCCCAGTTGCAAATAAAGTATGTCCTACCTTCCACCAGCACCATAAACCCCCAACCCCCCCCCCCCACACACACACACATACACACATCCCATGGAGGTAATCCTATTTTATTGTATTCATTGTCCTCAGATGTGAGTGTAGGTTGTATGTAGTTTCCACATTTCTATGTGTCAGATTCCTTAATAGAATGTTATTTCCACTTTGTTTTTTTGAATCTCAGCGCTGTGTGGCTTGTCTTCCCATTCGGTAGCTCCTGTCGTTAATCAGGGAGATTTATGACGCTGTATTTTCCTTGATTTGATCCTAACATAATCTCACTCCATGAGCATTGCATATTTTTGAATTGGAACCTTCTGCATGGCGTTCGGGTTCGGTGTCTTCAATCGCACAGCTGACCGTGGAGCTGCTTCTGTCTTTGTTTGGTGTGTTTGCTGCTTTTCAGGCTGCCACAGTCCCACCAGGGTTTAGAAAGGATAGAGTTAGCAGCTGGCTCAGTGGTCAGGTGCTGCAGGACCTTAGTGGTTTGCATGGGATGGGATTGTGGAGAGCAGCTGGGAAGCACTGGTGACAGGCAGAGGAGTCTGCAGAAGCTGACGGCCACTTAATGAGAGAGAGAGAGAGAGAGAGAGAGAGAGAGCCCAACTCTCTTTTTTACTGTAGCAGGCTTTAGAATGTAAGAAGGAATCTAAATGCAGACTAGAGGCCGCAGGGATGCTTAGAGTACTCAATGGTACATTGCAGGCCTCCAGTTCCAACATGGCAGGCCTACTCAAGGGTAGTACTGGTTTATTTACTGGGTGTACGTGTACTTCAAGCCCTTAAAGAGTGATCTGCTAATGCTATTTAGGAATCCCTGGTTCTGTGCCAAAGTTTAAGGTTTATATGATCCGTTGTTATTGAGCAGACCGTTCAAATGTCTTGTGAGTGTACAGTAGCTTCTGATTGTTCTTTGCTGTGCCGCCTCCCATCCAGAAAACTACAGAGGGCGGAGTCCAGAACCAAGGTCCACTTGGCATGTGCTTTCACAGACCCACTTTCTTGGCTTCATAGAAGAAAAGGATACTAATAGTTGGGAACAGGGACAACCAGGTGCAAGAAACCAAAGCTTAGTAGGTAGGAGATGTCCACTGATTTAAATAGACAATGTTTTGTTGGAATGGGGTATCCCTTTAATTCATACCATATAACTACATACCAAGCATTTTTCAGCTGGTCACAATGGGGAGCTTTTAAACTGGCAGCAATCGGTGTGTCGGATGCATGATATATCACTGAGCTTCCTAGCAGTGATTGTAATTGCTACAATGTATCTGCTGTGCGTTGCTGGCTAGCTATGTAACAATAAAACTGTCAGTCACAAGCTGGCCAGGCGTGGATTGCACTGATCATACATGATGAACAGATAGCAACATTCGCTATCTTAATTCTCCTAAATGGTTGATAAATAACATTAAAAGAGCCAGTCTTCGGAAACACAGGCTTCCATTGACATCAATGGAGAGGACTCTCTATGGAGGTAGGGCTGCTATTTTATTTTGCATTGGTCAGCCGGCTCCCACGTTTGTCCGGATCTGCTTCTGGAGTGTCTAGAATGATGTAGAGGACACACGATAATTGGTAATGACAAGGACATGCATTTAGTATGGCGGGTTAGAATCCACCTTTGACAAGGGCGACTGTCTACCTGATGGGTATCTACTGCTGGGTCATGGTCATCATTTCCTTTGTCCAGTCCTAGATATTACTGTGTGGTTGACACTCAATCAAGAACTTGGCAGTCTTTGACTATGTTTTTCTTTTTGGTTTTCTCTTAGTAAAAGACCACCAAAAACCGTTATTTCCCCTCTGCCTGACCCCACAAGGCCGTCATGATGGCGTCACTCTCTTGCAGCTGAATCACCTAATTATTTGTGTACCCTGCATCATGGATAATCCATGAGAAAGAGTGACACCATCATTTGGCTTTGTCATGGCTGCGGCTGTTGGACAGAAGTTGAATTTCTGTTGGCGACATTTCACCACCAAAGAAGCCAGCATGTGATTCACCATGCCAGCAACCACACAACTGAAATGACGATTTTTTGGGGGACTTGGCTGCCCAGGACGAACAGTTCGCTGAGTTGAATGATCTCAGATAATGCCGAATATTTTGGACGGCAGAGCTGACAATCACTGCCAGTTCAGACAGACTGGAGGTGAGTTGTCTTACAGGTGAACTGCCAGACTTGTTCTGTAAGAGGTTGTGCAGCAGCTGCACAATCTAGAACATTTGCTGAAAAAAGGAATTCTGTAGATACACATGGACCTGGATCTCTTTTGTTATTACACCAGTCAAGCTGCTTCCTTGTACTTGATGCTATTATAGCATGGTTCATTTCATAAGCAATACGATAAATACACTCCACCCTCATATTTGCCCCAGGCAAAAATGCCTGTTACCTGCTGAAGCCGAATGGAGTGTTCAAATACAAACGTGATTTTTTTCCCCTTCCTCATAAGCTGTAGTCACCAAATAATTATCCAGGAAGATATGTGTCTGTGCAGCTGTAAGGAAAAAAAAAAAGTGACGAGCTGCAGTTTTCTCCAAACATACATGACTGATATGTAATATATGCATGTGAATATAAATACTAGGCAAGGCCTTGCATATATTTCAGATTCCTTCTTTGCATACCTTTAAAGATAATATTTTCGCTCAGAAAAGAAAAACAAACTGGGATGAGTTGGGAAAATCTGCATGCAGTCACCGCTTCTGCCAACAGAGGGCGACAGACGTTTGTAGTCTGAGAGCACAACAGGGCTATGGAGCTTTGCTGAACGGATCAGGGTTATTGCATGTCACTGCTGCCTTCTTATACTGGAGTTAGTGCACATTAGGATAAAACATCAAGAAAATGTAATGCCAGCTTTATTGGTAGATATGGAATGTACCAACGTGGCTATAAATCAAAAGGTGGTGTTTTCTGGGAACTGAATACACCCCGTATATCTTACCGGCCTCCAAAATGCAAGCTGGTTTGATGAACTTGGGAGGCTTCTTGCATGCTTTGAAGAGGTAATGGCAGATGAGGTGACAATAAAAGTGACAGTTGATGACAAACCATCTCTGCTGAGTTGGCAGTTGATCTGTCAATCTGTTTATCACCTATCCATCTCTCCAGCAATCTCTTGCTCTCTCCATCTCCTTATCTATCGATCTATGTCTGGACAGATACCAGAAGCCGTGTAGCCAATGCGCCTTAAAAATTAAAGCTGGTGCCTAACGTTTGAGGTTCTATTTATCTATCTATCTATCTATCTATCTATCTATCTATCTATCTATCTATCTATCTATCTGTCTGTCTGTCTGTCTGTCTGAGGCCTGGACAGATCCCAGGAGCCATGTAGCTAATGCTCCTTAAAAATTACAGCTGCACATAACTTTTGAGGTTTTTGCTAATTGTTGGCTCCTTGATTAGACAGACTGGCTACCTAATGCCATATTAATTTGTCCACCCCTGATCTATCTATCTATCTATCTATCTATCTATCTATCTATCTATCTATCTATCTATCTATCTATCTATCTCTCTTTCTCTTTCAGATGGTAATCTTGGATTAGATGTTCATCATCCGTGGTGCACCTCTCTGTATGTGTATTAATCTGTTGAATGTGATCCCGTGGTGACATTGCTCCAGTAAGTGGTCTAGTGAGATGTTTGGATTCTGCTGTGTGTAAGCAGTAAAGTTAAGCAAACAGTTTAAGTTTAGGCACAAGGTCACAGTGTGAATGGTGTGGCATGGGAAAGCCGGGTGCTGTGCCGTTATTAGAAAGCCGGGGCCAGCGTCTCTTAGCTATTGCAAGTATGCTCTAATTATACTCTTCCCCAGCTTTATATTGCTGCGCTGATAGGCCACTCGGAGATATTTTTAGCATCGCTGAGCTTTAAAAGCAAAACTGTGAGCAACCAGATCTATATCCTTAGGCTTCTTTCACTTTAAATATTATTTTTGGCTTAAGGGCGCCCTACAAATAGAGTGAAGATTGGTAGATGTGGCAGGGTGCCAATCTCGCAAGGAATTTTATACAAGAAAGGTATTTAAAGTAATTGTAGATAATTCTGTGGCGACTTCCAGAAAAGATTCAGCGCTCTCTTTTGTCTTTTTACCGCTCCCGTCTGTCACCCTATATTAAGAATCAAGCATTTTGTTTGGGGTTCATATGATTAAACAGTTTTGTCTATATTTTAATTTAGTTAGCAAAATTCTTGTGACTTATTTACAAATTTCCTTTTTAAGGGCTCTTTCACACCATTGGTGGTTGACTGGTGTTTTTTTTTCAGTATCTGATCAATGCCAGTCAACACTAGGGCACATAGAAAACAATAACTACACACAGTATATTGCCATACCCCTAGCAGCCAATCGGTATTCACCTTGTCATGATGTGTCAGGGATGTGAGTTGTGATTGGTACTGCGCTTTACACTTAGGGCTTCGTCTATAAACCTCCAGGTGGCATATAGCTGGGCAGATGCCCTTGGCATGGCACTAGCACCCCTAGATGCTGCTGATGAGAATTTCCTATATTCGCCAGCACCATCTAGGGGCGCTAGTGACATGTGAATGCCCCTTAGTGCTCTGCACTGTTTATTAAGCCATGTTATATGGAGCTCGTGCAACTATTCTTCCTTCTATCATCAAGAATTATTTTTATTAAAAGTAAGTGCTTGTTGTAAAGTTTTTTCATTATCTTTGTGGCTCCTTGCTGCAAAAATACTGTAGTTGCTCTTAAAAGACAAGACAAGAATTTAAATCAGCATTTTAGTTCCCTTGGGTCTTATTCTACTAAACCCCAGGTAAACATAAAAAAACTCAGTGTGATGCACTATATCCATTAAAGATTCTGAGATTTATTTTTCAATTGAACTAGCCTCTAAGTACCTGAATCAGCCTTGTGTGCAACGCAGAGCTGGGTGAGGGAGGGCCAGGAATAGCAGCCATGTTGAGCATGTGCTGCACCAGATGCGCAGAGATGACCTAGTCAGTCACTTGCTGCTCTTTTTCTGTCCACTTACAGCCTGGGGGCACGGAGGCGACCTAGCTGTATTTCTTAATTGCAGTAGTGAAAATTCAGGTCATGAAGCTGACTGTGATGTCCGGTTGGAATGTGTATTTGGCAGGACAGCATGTACAGAAATATACATCTGGGTAAAACAGCTCCTATATATATTTTGCAACTTGTACCTATAGCTGTGTGCCAGGAGTTCAGCATTAAAGTGCACCTGCCACCACACTTTGCACATTTTAATTGCATATATTGTGATAGAGCAGAATAGAAGTCTACTGAACAGACCAGTGCAGATTCTGACTTTTTTTAAGCAAAGTCAAAGCATTGCACCTACAGCGCAGTCCAGGGGTGATTTTCTCCAAGAGCTTAGACTGGCAGGCAGACTCTAATTGGTGCATGCTTGGGATTATTGCACTAGAGGGCTTTAGTGATGGTCTGATCTCCATTATGGTGGCACCTATAAACAGAAATACTGTCTTTCCTTAGTCATATCTGGGACAGGTTTATGCAGATATAAGTGACCAAATTATAAGTTAAGGTAATTATAGTTAAAGAGAACTATGGGGAAAAACACTGACCCCATAGTTCTCCTTTAAGGCTATTGTTAACGCCACAGCATACAAAGACATTTTAGACAATTGTGAGCTTCCGACCTTGTGGCAACAGTTTGGTGAAGGCCTTTTTCTGTTTCAGAATTACTGTATGTAAATCCAGCTCTATAAAGACATGGTTTGGTGTGGAGGAACTTGAGTGGTCTGCATAGCCTTATTAAACTCCTTTGGGATAAATTGGAACACTGATTACAAGCCAGGTCTTCTCATCCAAAATAGGTGTCACGATCTGGAATCGGGCTCAGAGTCCAGTAGCGGAAACAGCAGGCAAATTCGTGGTATAACAGGCCGAGTTCAGTAAACAAGCAGACGGTAGTAGTATAGGAGCAGGCAAAAGCATAGTCAGCAAACAAGCCGAGGTAGGTAGTCAAAGGTATCAGGTATGAAGCAGAAGACGATGAGAGTAGTCGGCGAGTCAGCAGCCTAAGGTCAGTATTCGGTTAGCAGTATGAGAGGATTGTATCACAGAAGGAGCAGGAAGCAAGATATTGGCAGGAGCACAATAATCTGGCAAACAGGAAGTGCAGAGGCATGGCTAAAAATAGGAAGTTCAAGGGAGGAGCAAGGAGTTCAGAGTAGAGCAGAAACTAGGTTTACCTGAGGATTACACATGAGAGCAGGCAAAGAGCTATCCAAGGTTTCAGAGTGGCTCAGCAGGTAGAGCCACCACCAGGCACAGCAGAGGACCTGGTTTTAGAAATCTGGATCCTGACAATAGGTACCTGCTTTTACAAATGCTGTTTTGGCTGAATCGGCAGAAATTCCCCCAGGCACACTTCAAAATCTTGTAGAAAATCTTCCCAGATCCATATTAATGCCCATGGTTTTGAAATGTTATGTCCACCAAGCTCTTATAGGCGTGATGGTAAGGTATCCATAATCTGTTTGCCATATATTGTATGTGTGCTTGGCATTTTTGCTTTTTAACCTGATTTAGGTATTGCTACACTGAAGTTTAAAATCAGTTTTAAGTAGGAGCACTAACCTGCTGTCTACAGTATGCTGGAATATGGTGGGTTCTGCTCTGGATGGGTACAGAACAAAATGGAGCATTGAGTGGCCAGCCAGCATTGGACAACTGTTGTCACAGAGAAGATTCTGAAACGTTTGTAGGCTAAAAACCGAAAGGAGATAATACTTTCTTTGAGCTCTTCCTCTGAACTACCAACAAACAGTGAGAAGGTAACAGGAGCATGAGACATGTTGAAGGAAAACTCAACAGACATTTTGAAGGTGAAGATTCAAAGGGGAATGAGGAGGAACAAAGTGTTACAGTTAAAGTGACATTAAAGTCAAACTTTTTTCCCCCCTCCCCAATCCTGCTGTAGGGACTTACCTTAAATGATGTCTCTAAATCTGATATTCTCCTTCTTTCCTGTAGTCTTTAGCTGTCCCTCCAGTGCTGGTGTGAGTCTCCGATCCAGCGCTGACTCCTCTGTCCACCTCTTGCTCATGTCCCACGCAGTCTGTCCCACACTGCTCCATAGACTTACCTTGTGTCTCTCCTTGTCTCCCGGGCGAACATCTGAACTGCGCATGCGCCCGCCCCAAGATCCTTTGCGGCCGCCCGAGAAAATGTCAGATGCTCGGACGGGAGCGCACAGCAAAGACACAGGTAAGTTTAACCCTTTGAAAATGTTTTTTTTTAATTTAATATTTTATTTCGCATATAACTACTGTTTGCTAGCAATAGAAATATGCAAAAACATGCGATAGTTTAATAATCCTTTAAAGGGGTTCTAAACCCTCCGGTTTTTTTTGCTTATATCTACTGCTAGCAAGCAGTAGATATAGGCAAGAAGTGTAAAAAAAAAACAAAAAACGCTTGAAATCATTTTAAACTTACCTCGTTATCGCTGCTCGCTCCCGCGCCGAGAATCAGGAACTGCTCGTACGGCCGCAAAGGATCTTGGGGCGGGCGCATGCGCAGTTCCGATTCTCGGCCGGGAGACGAGCAGAGACGCAAGGTAAGTCTATGGACGCGTGCACCCGCATGCAGACACTGCTGGATGGGAGGGACAGAGCAGTCAGCGCTGGATCGGAGTGACGTCGCACCGCTGGAGGGACACATGAAAACATGGGGAAAGAAGAAGAAGACCAGAATAAGAGACATCATTTAAGGTAAGTGCTAACATTTACATTGGGGGAGGGACATTTTTTTTGCCTTTAATATCACTTTAAGGTCCTCCTTTACAGGGGGACCCCTTTACATTGACATCACCTCGATTTTTTTATTTTTTTTGCCTTGCCATTCATGAAATGCCTGAGTATTCCTTCAGGCAGTGCGGCATGCTGCTATGCAGGTAATGATTTGTATAGGAATGAAGGGTGGAACCAACTGCTGTAATCTCGAATCTTATCTTGATCTGCTCATTTTCATTTTATAGGCACATCCAGGCTGTATAATCTCATCATCAAGGAAGTAAAGCACAGAGTGTCATGTCATATAGGATGAAAGATCGTTATTGTGCTTCTATGTACAAAGCTTTTTCTGTTTCACAGGCTGAGTTTTTTGGAAGGTTTTCAAAACTATTTTCAGTCTACAGCTGTAATAGTCCTGTAATCGTTTTCAAGACTTAATTCCTAGCTGCAGGTAAAGGGAAAACTGATGTTATTTATAGCATTAAAGTGAACCCATCACATGTGATACAAGGGAACATTGCTGCAGAGCAGAATGAACCAATTTAAAATCATGTTAACCTGTTATATTCATGCTGCCACTTGAGACTAAGAACAAAAGCCTACTGCTTATGGTGGTGTCTGTTTTAGGTGGATTTTTCAGTGGACTTTATATTGTGACATTTTATACATTTATTTATGCAGATTAAAAAAAATCAACAGTATAGCATTTAAAACAAAAAAAAACTCAAGCTACAACACCAACCTAGTCTCTATTATCTGATTCAGTCCCTTGATAGCTTTCCCCTTGACTGCTGCAACTCCCTTCTCGAAGGCCTACCTCTATAAAGACTTATCCACCATTCAGTCTATCATGAATGCTGTTGACAGACTCATCTACCTCATCAATCATTCAAAGGCCATCACCCCTCTCTGTCAATCTATCTTCTGGCTTCTGATCATCACCCAATGTAAACGGTATAAAAATAATCAACAACATACAAAGCCATCCAGAACTCTGCCCCAAGCTACATCACCATTATCTCAGAAACCATCCTCTCCGCACCTCCCTCTCTCTCTAGCTCCCTTGTCACCTCCTCCGATGGTCAACTCCAGAACTTTTCCAGAGCCTGTCCCATCCTCTTGAACTCTCCACCACAACCTGTGTGGCTATCTCCTACGCTGGCCATCTTTAGGTGATTCTTGAAAACATTTCAAAGAAGCCTATACTGCCTCAACTTTATCAACTCAACTTTTTTCTTCTCCATCAACTCAACACCTCAAGGCTATTACTTATTACAATTAGTAGGGATGCACCGATATTGTTTTTTCATTATTGAGGACGAGTACCAATGTGTAATGACTCGCTGCTCGGCTTCCTGATACCGGAAGTATCATGCTAGGCATCGGACCATTTGCGCGTGTACGAGTTCTCGCCCAAATACTCGGCATCGATACTGATACTAGTATCGGTATCGGTGCATCTCTAACCATTAGATTACTATCTTGTCTTGAATTGTTTTGTAACTGTACTGTCTCCCTCTATTTTGTAGATTCTAATGCTATCATTAAAAAGCAGTCCGTGAGCTCCATCCCAGTTGTTTTGCTTAGGCTGAGACGTGATCAGTCTGCTGCAAGCAGGAGGAAGCTTTTCCTCCGTCTCCTCTCCCATTGATCAGACCGTACGTCACATTCATTTATGTCAGCCATTTTTGAACACAGCTAAGATCTGTACAGGTACCAATATTTACATGATTGTGTTATCCCTGCGCTGACATCTCATTCCAGAAAGTAAATGGCGACCCTGGGTGATGCCTGGACAATGATGGCTCCATCAATCTGCATAGAAAAGCAGATGAGGGCATTCTCAGGGGGACTACTGTAATCTCAGAAGTTATAAATACCTGGATGTGTTTATACCAACATACTTAGTTTATTTATACTGCAAGTACTCTGTATGAAAATACATCTGATGATGGGTCCAGTTTAAATCTATGCCTATAAAGCAGAAAGGTGCATGGAGTCCGGGGCTCTGGATAACTGGTTTTAGAGTGGTCATAGCCAGCCTCGTGTTTGCACCTAATGCTTTAATGATTACTAGGCCACAACTGTTCAGTTCCTTAACTTCAGCCCTTTGGAGGTCAGAGGTGCTTTTTTTTTTTTTTTTTAATACATTCTTTATTGGCTATTGTACAGGATATACAACCATGTAAGCAAACTATACATTGTGAAGATGGTATAGATCAGTGCTTCTCAAAGTGTGGGTCGCGACCCCATATGGGGTCCCACAAGTGAACAGGGGGGGTCACGATCTGAGTCCCCGGCCAGGACCGCCATCAGCGGGGTGCAGCCGGTACTTGTGTGAGGGGCCCAGGAGGCCGGGGAGGCCTGGGCGCCAAGCAAGATTTTTTTTTTAATGTGCAGTGTAGTGTAGTTTTTAAGGTCGCATACCCCCCACCTCTGTGCACTTGGTACCTTCCTCAGCACGTGCATGCAGGAAGGTTTTTTTTTGCTTTTTTTTACATTGACGGAGCTTCCTCTAGCCCATCAGAAGTGGAGCACAGCTGCTGGCGGTAAAGATAAGGAGGGAGATACCGATGTTGAGGGAAAGAGGGGAGAGACACCGTCCGATGCTGGGGTCCCCTAAAAATTTCCTCGGCCAAAAAGGGGTCACGAGTGGAGAAAGTTTAAGAAGGCCAGGTATAGATAGCCAACAACGCTTGGTCAGGGTGAATTAAACGTGTGATATAGAGGCGCAGAGAGAGGATCTTGGAAAACAATTTTGTATCAATGTTTAGCAATGAGATAGGGTGATAGCTCAGGCAGACTTTCGGGCCTTTCCCCGGTTTCGGGCAGAGGTGCTTTTTATTGCACAATCCTGATAAGACAATTCACACGGTTGTATTTCCTCTGTATTCTGCTGTTTGCCCGGAGTTCAGAATGAACTCTCTCATCGCTGTTGAAAGCTGGAGATGTCTTTTATTGTGATTTTATTTACTTGGAAGCTTAGCACAGTCCATCCTACTGTGTTAATGTAATAACAAACAAGTTCTTTTTGGGACCTCGGCAAAGATGGCACAGCTTACAAAGGAATAGTTCTTTTATTATCATGAAAGGTGACGAAATGTAAGCAGTGGTTACGGCTGTTCAAGGGTAACGGTTCTGGGCACAGTCCCAGCATTGCTCAAGCAAAGTCCAGGCAGCTTATGTGTGATAAGAATCGCAGCTTGCATGCCAACTTAAAGAGTACCTGTGGGCACAAAAACTTTCCACAAGGGATATAAATCCACGTTGTGTGCGCAAATGCCTTTGCAAATCCAGTTATTACTTTTAAAAAAAGTAGCAGGGATATTATCACTGTGCTGTTCATAGGCTGAGCAGAGCTATGGGAGGGACCCAGCAGGCCCCACCCACTACAGGCTGGGAGGGGAGACAAGACCAGTTAGTAGAGAGAACAGCAGCGCCTGGTCTTTATTACAGGACGCTCCAGGTTTTACACTGTATTTCTGTACAGATGTGGAGGAAATACACTAAGCACTCCATGATTTCCAGTAAGAATACACATGACTCTTCCAGTTAGATAATATTTGCTTATCCCAGAGGTCAGCTGTAAGTGGCACTCATATTTCATAGTAGCCACCTCAGGGGGCCTCCATGCAAACTTTTTTTACTTGAACAAATTTGGAACTCCACAATCTGGAATGCACCTTTCTGATATAGTGACCAGGATAAGGGTCTGGTATGGATTTTGGAGGGGGTCCCACATTATTTATTTTTTTACATTTTAGACTGGGGTACCTCGAGATTTTATCATGACTCTAAAAAAGTTGAGAAATACTGTCCTGGACTTTGTGAAATAAGAGGCTGCTGATGTGTGCCTAATTTGTGTAGCTAATTTGCTTGATAATGTTCCTTTGTAGGTGCTGAGAACAATGGAGCATCACTACATGTGACAGTGCCAGTGCTTGGTGATTGGCCCAGTGCTAAGAGAGTCCCACTTTAAACTATAGCTGTCACAATGAAAAATAGGCAAGCTGGTGTAACATTTAAAAGTACCTAATAGGTCCCTTCATGCACCTTTCTCTTGTCTTGTAATTGCTCCTAGACCTCTTAAACCCAGAGCTCTGAGTGCACCACGTCTGTCTCCGTGAACCAAGCCTTTGCATCTTATGCTAAGTGCTGCTGTATATTGCTTAGGGGAATTTTTTGAAGGAGAGCAGAAGTTTCAGTGACATTCTGGCCATATCCCAATCACACGCAGCTAGTTTCACCCAAGAAG
The DNA here is from genome assembly GCF_000935625.1 of Nanorana parkeri. NCBI lineage: Eukaryota > Metazoa > Chordata > Amphibia > Anura > Dicroglossidae > Nanorana > Nanorana parkeri. The sequence goes on along the minus strand of NW_017307274.1, from coordinate 194,687 downwards.
AAGCATCATAGGATTTAATTATAATTAAGATTTCTAAGAGATCTCAGCTTTGTTTTTAGTGTTGGCAGCCCGGCGGCTGGATATAAATAGATGCTTCCCATGGTATCCTATGTATGATCACATTGTGAATCCTGAGTGAATGGCATTTAGTTTGCTAAAACACATCATAAGTACATCATAAACAATTGCTATACTTTTTCCCCATATAATACAGTTATCTTTTTTTCCATCTGTTTTCCCATTTCAGTGTTGTTAATCTCCTGCAACTTCTTATCTGCATGCACTCCAGTGTCAGCTGTATATCATTGCTCTGGACCGGTGTTCTGTCGAGGTGGCCAACTTGTCGACATCTCCAACTTGTGACATCACATCTGTTGTAGATTTCGACGAGACGGCGCTATTGTGTGTGTGCCAACCGTCAGTTTTTGCAATCCTCGTTGACTTCTCCCGTTGCCGTAGGTGCGCCTGTACGGCTTCGAAATTGTCATTGAGTTCTCCAACTCCCATCGGTGCTTGTGGTATTGGGTGCCCACACAGGCACACTGCCATACTGCCGTAGATTGTAGAGCTTGATACTTCTCTTGGGTGGCTACGCAGGCACACTGACTAGATTTGGAGGTCTCGACGAGTTGGAGAATTTGACAGAGGACTGGCTTTCTGATAGTGACAATGGTGGTTAATGCCTGAGCAATGTGTGTCAGCATGGCTGCTTGTGGTCTCCACCAGGTCAAAAAAGGGCATAGACAGATATAAAAACCTAATAGAAATGTTAGCTCTTCCCTATTCTTTTGTTTTTTTTCATCTGTTTTGCATGAACGTTATGGGATGCACACCTTTGACGCAAAGCTACAATGTTCACACCTTTATCTCAAGTACTTGATAGACAGCTGGCTTTTGCTGAGACTGTGTTTTTCTGAATGTAGACTCGCCAGTCTATGCCAAGTCAATGCCAAGGAGGGTCTCAGTCTCCGTCTTCATTATGACAACCAAGGCCTGTATGTTAAAGGTGGCCCAATGCAGCGACAGCCCAGGCCTTAAGATTCAACATGTTCATCGATGCACAATGTGATAGCTCTTATCTGAGTTTTTCTTTGCCAAACTGCAAATGACTTCACATCTGTTACAATTGTGTACACAGAGTGAAAAAGAGGCTTTGAGCTACTGAAAGACATATCCAGATCTGACTCTGATGAACAATGCTAGCTAAGCGCAAGTCGCTGCACATAAAGCGAAACTATGCCGTCTATAATTATAACTTCTGCTAGAAACAAAAAGGATTCTAACCTTCAATGGCAGGGGATTAGGAATTAAGTCTGATGATTGATTACAGACGGAAGAATGACAGACATTTAATGGCTTAGCTCCAAAACTAAACAGAGGGCTTGGCTCAGGGAAATAAGAAATTAACACATAGGTCAAACCAATTAAAGAAAAGTCTTAATTTTGATTCTTATTAAAGAGGGTCCAGGTTAGTTTAGGACAAAGGTGAAAAAGTTGGATTTTTTTAATTTTATTTGTACTACTTAAGTGTAAGTCCACCCAAATCTGTTTTAGTTTCGTAGATGCTGGCAAGCCAGATGACCCATTGGTTTCTTACATCTCCTGGGGGTTCTGGTGGAAGTATCTGAATATCTAAATTCTCTCTTGGCCCATAGAAGGGGATTTGACTTGAGCTTTTGGATTTTTTTAAAACTTTTGTAATGGACTTAAAAGGTGACATATTCTCATTCCTGCATCCTGGTCAAAGGTCAAAATAAAATGGAAGTTTCTGTTGGTTTGTTTGTGTTGGTTGGTAAAAAAGTTGCAAGGTTCCTATCAACAGATTGTCCAGGCCAGCAGAACTTCAGTATATGGCCACGTTTGTGGAGACCTGACCATCACACATACAGTGTGTGAGCTTGTTGGACAACCAATGCATATTTGACCTGGTATCAGTCATTTGAAAGAGCATGGATATAACTTTGGTCATAGTGTTTAGGCCTGGACCCCAACATGTTATCGGCATTTGCTTTGCCTAGTCTCTTTATTGCAGGTATAATAAAGGTAATCTAAAATGTATCAGTTACATATTCATGTCATTCAGTTCCACTGCCATGCTTCTCAAAGCCCACCATATGTATTGCATTAGGACCCTTCAAAATCACTGGTTTGTCACTAGGAGCATACAATGGACTTTAAAGTCAAGTCATGTTGTGAGGACCACCTATATGGATGGGCAGAAAAAAACAAGCTGGAAGAAGAAAATGACCTCTTTACTAGCAATGTCCTATTCATTGTATTTATTAGAATGCAGGAGGGCCATCCTGTGACACCAACTCTGAGTTCCACCAGGTAGGAGGTAGGACAGTGACACAGAATCTGGGAAACTGGAGGCTTTGAGGAAAGTTATAATCCATACATATGCTATCCAATAGATCTGGGTGGATAGTAAGTAACTTGTGCATTGCTTTACAAATATTTTGGCATTTAAGAGTTCTTGTATATGTGTTTCAGCCTTGCATTTAAAACCGTAAAACTTAGGCAGAGCGGGAGGGGGGCCAAGTTGCCGCACCATGGGCCTCTGGGTTGTACTTGCCCCCTGGGCTAAAAGTTGCCAGTCAGCCCCTGCTTATAATGCATCTGTATATTTAGTGGTTTGTCTAGAGTTAGAGTTCAGTTGCCTAGAGGAATTAGCAAAATTAACCCTTGCAGTGCGGCTACCCCTGCACTGCAGGAGTTACAGCAACTGCTCATTTTAGTCTACGGGCCAAAATACAGAAGATATACTTACCTTACCGATTCCCACAGCCTCTTTTCCCCTGAGCTCCGGTGGTCTAAGCCCCACTGACGTCTTCACATCTAATGCAGACTTGTCACTTGCATTAGATGTGAGGACACTGAGGAACATTCTGCAGCCACAGCACCGAGGATCAGGTCTTCTGTATTCTGACCCCCGAGACCAAAACGTACAGTTAACCCTTGCGGTGAGGGAGCAGCCCCACTGCAAGGGTTAACTTTGTTAATAGCTGGAGTTCCTTTCTCTGCCTGGCATGGCCCTTTTATTGCAGGCGCAGTCCGCTGTGCATGGTAGTTCAGAAAGCCTTCCAAACGTCTTCTGAAAACAATTAATTTTAGGCTTGTCTTTTTCCGTGTCACAGATGTGAATATCCGGTTGCAAGATTTTTGTTAATTAGCTGCTGTGATTCGGCGTGTAATTTGCTCCGTGCCCGATATTTTGAGCAATACCAGGCCTGAATATTAGGCCTCTATCATAAATAGTGGGATCATTTTATTTGACATGTTATAACATGACTCATTAGATAATGGGTTCCTTCTGTGTGAATTACTACACTGTGCCTAAGGGACTCACCCGCTGCGCGCTGTTCGCGTACTACTGTACTCGTGTTTTTGGTGACCTGCGTTGGCAGATAGAGTTAGCATTACCTAACACATTGCTTTGTTTACTTGTTCCATTAAAGGGGATTTCTAGTTTACTTTTAGAACTATCTAAATGCTTGTTAAAACTGAAAAGATAAATGTTTCTATGTTCTAGGATACAACGTATCCTGTTACTGCCGCATTGCAACTGATTCCCTTTCCAATGACTTCAAGAATTGGGTCATAAGACTCATGCCAACAGCTGTAAACTATTTACATCTGGGGGTGATCAGAATGTGAAAGGAGCATTACATTGATATCATCATGTTAGAGCTTACAGTATATGAGACAATATATTCATATATGAACAATGTAACATCATCATTGGCTGTTTGAATGCAATGTATGATGGGATATGTAGTCTTGAGAAATGGAGACTGCATCACATCAAGCAGCAGGTAAAGAGACGCAAAGCACACTGGGAATCCAGGAAGTTGATGAAAGTGATGAGCAGACGGAAGGCAGCACTCACTACGTAAAAGGGATTTTTTCAAGTAAGATTTGATTGTGTTATCAAAAACAACTCTAGTATGTATTCCTATTAGAAAGCTACATAAATGAAGTCCAATTGGTTAGCACACTCCTAGGGGGGGGGGTGGTGTGTTAAACCCGGTGTGCGGCTCTTAAGGGTATTATACAAGGTGTCTAAATTGTGTGGTGGTGAACAAGAAAGAAAAAAGAGAAATGCCACTACCTGGCACAAAGTGTGGATGGGAAGCAACAGGTGAAATACCAAAACAGTGAATCATGGTGAATGTACGTTGAAATGGAAATGGCGGTATCTGGCACTCATGTGAGGGAGTAAAATGGGCACTGTGGTGGGAATCTCCTGGTGTTGTTGTCGTGGGGTCTGGTCGTGATAATGGACGGGTTTCCAATGGGCAGATTGGCTGTGTGAATCCTTGGAGGAAATACCGTATTGGGACCGACATAGAGAAGAGAAAAATACAAAGATGGTCAGAATCAGTGCGATTTTATAAAACATGGATGTGTATTCTTAACTCCCATTCTTAACCACGTCAGTCCCAATTCAGTATTCCTTCCAAGGATTCACACGGCCAATCTGCCCATTGGACCCCCGTCCATCATCATGACCAGACCCCACGACAACAACACCAGGAGATTCCCACCACAGTACCCATTTTACTCCTATCACATGTGAGTGCCAGATACCGCCATTTCCATTTCACCGTACATTCACCTTGATTCACTGTTTTGTTATTGCACCTGTTGCTTCCCGTTCACACTTTTGTGCAAGGTAATGGTGCACCTTCTCTTTTTTTCTATGTATTCCTATTACAATGCTGATGTTATAACAGTATAGGATATGCCGGGACTTCTCAACTCCTTTACCGAATAAGCAGTAATACTTTCCCCGGCAGTTGGTGCCCTTTGCTTTGAAGTTCCTGGATGTGGATGAGCCCTCAGCACCCTAGTTGGTCTTGAATTGTACATGGCATTGAAGTATTACTGTAATTCCTGTACCCCATAGACCAGGGGAGACAATTCCCAGCATGCCTCTGCAGGTCAATACCTGTCAGTGTTGCACGGCTGTAGTTGCCCACCCTTGACCAATTAATTGTGTCCCCCTCCCCCCCCCGCACTGCAAGGGTATTTTTTCTGCTGCCCCAAGTGCAATTTTCTTTCTCATCACAAAGCCCTGATTTGCGTGTGTGTGCATTCAGCCAATCCTATGCCTGTATCATCATAATGACCCTTTACACTCCAGTCATGAGGTTTCTTCGATTTTTATCACACATAAAAGCAGCCGAGGAGGAGACGCTCTCTGCAAATGTAGGAAGTGAAATAAAATTCTTCAGCTCCTTCATGGGCCCACTTGAGCAAAGAAGATGCAAAACATTGCTTCCGCTCGAGGAAATTCCTTTTTTCCTCCTTTCTGGCGAAGAGCCTCGTAAATAGAGCAACGTTTTATTAAAAAGAAAGGGAAAGGGCAGCTCCATGGCTTGGCACTCTTCCCTTGCTGGGCGGGGGTGCTGTTTGCATGGAGTTTGCAATAGGTGCATTTGTTTGCATGGGCTCCCTCCCACAAAATGGTGAGTTAAAGTGTATTGAAATCCAAAATGTATTTGGATAGAGTGTGGCGGGCTTAGATCCTTTGGTTTTAGATGCACTTATTAAACCCATCACGCAAAATTTGGAATCTATAAGCCAGCACTACACACTGTAACACATGCTTCATTTCTTTCCTTAAGGGCAAAATATCCTCCAGACTAACAAATTGATGAATTCATTATTCCTAATAAGGAACACTGCCTTCTAAGGGGTGGCTACACTGAAAAAGAACAAAAGAGAGCGCCTCCATAGTGTAAAAATGTTATTTAATAGTAAAAACACGCAGCTCTAAGGCTGTACTTACAACAGTTCGGTAGAATAAAAACCAGTAGAATAGGGTGAGAGGACGGAACCCCTGGCAGGGAGAATCTGGAGCGATGTAAAACACCAGTAACCTCGATCCCTGTATTGATAAATGGTTAATGCGTTTCTGGGGCACGCCCCTTTCATCAGAACCAATGAATGCACACCCCCTGTATCCTGTCTTAAATCTTTGACGGAGAGGGTCACATGGGATTTTTAGTCCAATCATCCAGTCGGTGTTGGAGGCTCATCGAGAGAAGGCAGCTGCAAGTGATCTCTAATTACTATTCAGCTTGAGCTAATCTACAATATGATGTCATACATGCAATGGTTAATAAAAAACTATAAGGAGTCATTTCCCAGTTCTCAATCAGGATGATCTATACGCCGCAGACTGACAAATACTGCCTTGCGGGTAATCCCCAGAGCCCAGCGTAGCCACCTTTACTTGCCGCAACAACATAATTCGTCACGTGAAACAAGTCGCATTCCTCAACTATCACCAATCTTAGTTCATCTGGCCCACTGTGCCCAGACCCACAAAGCACTCACACAGGGGTGTCCTGAGGCAGGGAGTCACCTGGAGCGGCCACCCGTTGAAACCCTGCCGCGATGTCATCGGGCACACACGTAATGATGCCATGCACTGTTACCTGCCGGTGGCCATCTTGGTGTTGGATGCTAGTGCCAGCAGAGAGAGGAGGGGATGTTCACCCAGCGGGATAAGGTATGCCCCCGGGTCCCCATCTCTCTCATGCAACTGTCGGGCTCTCAGCTCATGGCCAAGTGACCAACTTTTCAGAGGGGGTGACACCAAAATAACTGTATGACTGTCAGCCATTTTGGTATCACCCCCTCCAATGGTCACCCGTGTTCAGGCCGCACCCCCCTATTGATGCCACTGCACTCACAGGCAGCTCCTTTACATGATGGCTGCTCTGACCACCAGCTTGTGGTTTACATATGGTTGCCTGATCTGCACCCAAAGGGTCATGTACGGCTTCAGGGGGTTAGGTGATCTCGCTATGTATGCTCCTGGACCAAAGGTTTGAGGAAGTGCTGTGTATGAGAAAAAGACTCACACACAGCTCTAAGGGGTAATAAAATACCTAGAGAAGTTAAAATTCATTTCAGTACAGCGCTGCATGACGGAATAAATGTCAGTTAAAGTACCGCAGCGCTGAATACTGAAAAATGGCCTGGATGGGAAGGGGGTTTAACACCGCGGATGTCAACTGGTTAAAGAGTGTTTTTAAAGGAAAGTGAACTTGTATTGAGCAGGGTTTAATACAACATCAACCTGACACACACATTACAATCCAATTGTGCAATCTCTTCTAGAGTTACTAATGACTATGCACTGTGGGGATTTATCTACGCAATCCAGTTAGGTATGCCCCACTGTAGATATAGGCAGTCCCCTAGTTACAAACATCCGACTTACATACGACCCCCTACTTACAAACGGAGGCTTTATACAGTACAGCAGGGGGTCCCTGGCTGCAGCCATAGTGTACCGCGCAGCATTTCAATTGTTGTAATGCTACCGTGCTTGTGCCGACGAGAAGTGGCCGCCTTTTTGGGTCTGGTTCGTAGTACATTACAGGAAGTTGGCTCTTTTTAGACGTGCCCGCTTAGGGGTGCCCGCCTCTTCTTCCGGGTCACTGTGAGGTTTTTACTGCTCTCTATAGCCTCATTAGAAAGATTTAATTTCACTTCCTGTCATTGAGACAACAGGAAGTGAGAGGAAATCTACCCCTGGGAAGGGAAATTCACTCCTGTAAGAGTTATCATGGGAAAAAAGATGTCTCCACTGAAGCTTTATCACCAATCCTTGCTTCCATGACAATCGAAAATGTTCAAAATCCAATTGTCACAGGGACAGAAAGTGAGGTGAAATCTTCTAACCTGGAGCATACAAAGCAAAACAAACATTACGGGGGGTTAACCTTAAAAAATTTACCTGTTCAAACTTGCATACAAATTCAACTTAAGAACAAACCTACAGTCCCTATCTTGTTCGTAACCTGGGGACTGCCTGTATATACTATATATCCAATTGTGTATGTCCTTCCATAAATGTATATCCAATCAGGTATGCCCTACCATATATGTATATACTGTATATCCAATTAGGTATGCCCTGCCATACATGAATATACTGTATATCCAATTAGGAATGTCCTTCATATACAGTATATAGTATGGACATACATGGACATGGACATATAGTATATACTTGATCTCTGTTCTCTGTGTCACACCACTGACCTGGCGGAGTTAAGGGCGGGGCACGGTAGGGGTCAGGTGGGGCGACTGGTGGCAAATAACTCTTAAGGCCTGGCTAGTAGCTCAGGACTTGAAATTTTGAGCCCTGGTATATACTATATACTATATGTCCAGTGTTAGGTATGCCCTTACACTTCATAGTTTTTAGTAGATCTAAAGGAGATTGCGTAGTGTTTGGTCAGCTTTACTTCAAGGAAATTGGCACTGTATAGAAGAAGAAAAATTCCCCAGCTTTCTAATGTGACCCTTGGATTCTGATAGACCGAAAAATATTGTCCTTATCTTTATATTACCAGGATCTTTTCTTTTGAAGTCTACCTAAATCCAATCACTGATCTGTAATATATTGCAGCTGCCTGTCTGGCTTAGATGGATATTATTTTCTCTTTATTTTCTCCTGGTAATCCTGCCAGTAACTTCCTGTCCTAGGGTGACATATTTCCCTCACTTTAGGCCCCATTCACACCTAAATGCTTCCTCTACAGGAGGAATCCCATCGTACTCAATGGTCCCTGTCCACAGAGAAAAACTCCTGTAGTGCAGAATAATACCAAAGCATCTTTCGGGGCAGAATTGCACTCTTTGGCCCCAATAGACTTCAATTGTAGCACCTGAAAAACACACATAACGTCTGTTCTTGATGCATGTTTTGGCCTAGTAACTTGCTTTTCATTGGCTAAAAAAAAATAAAAAATGCTTAAGCCTGAAACGCTCCCAAAGACACGCAAAAATGCCTGTACAAATGCTAAAAAGAAGGCCCAAAAAACAACCATTAAACGGCCCAGCTAAAGCGTAAATGGGGCCTTACTGTATCTGTGGTGAAGCAGCTTTGTCACCCTAAGACAGGTTAGTGCTTTACAGCTACAGAAATACACCCCCTCTTCTCACCTGCACATGTAGGCTTCTGTAGTTTTTGTACTTAGGCCAGGTGTACACTTGGGTGATCCCGGGAAGTGCATCCCGGTACTGCGCATTCGTTTGCAGGTGCACATAGCATTTGCTGTGCGGCCGCATTGGTTATTAATGGGGTTACATCCGCGTGGCAATTGTTAAAAAAAGGTGCATGTACCTTTTTTTGCGACATGCGCCGCAGCCGCAATCGTGCACGATTGCACAGGCGGAATAGTGGTGGGAAATCGCATGATATGACTGGGGTGCCATTAGAAAAGAATGGCATTGCAAGCGCGATCAGCGGTGGTGTGCGATTCCAGCCGAACGCTTTCGTGCCCAATTCCCACGCGGTCACGGATCGCCCAAGTGTGAACCTTGCCTTACTGAACAGATATAACAAAACACTTTCAATTGTGTATTAAAAGACCAAAAGGGAGCAAATAACAATTTTTGGAAGGATTTACCTACCCTTAAATTTAATCTTTTTTTTTTTTGCTCCTACAAAGTTTACCCAATTTTGTTCCCCTCAAGCTGCAAAACAAAAACAAGTCACAGCAGGCAGTGTTTTCAGTTTATGTAACATTAACCGAATTAGCTAATAGAGAGGCATTATTCTTCCGCGCACAAAAAGACATTCTGCTGCCGTGACCTCGGCCATGTTTGTTTGGCTCTCTCTGGCCATATCAAACCCCACACCACACTGAGAAATACCACATCTGTTACGACTGCTGACTAGGCCGTTGTTTTATTCATACACCCCAGCGATTGTGGGCCGCCACACTGGCTGCCAGATCGGACAATCGAGAAAGTCCCTGCGTTTTTTTTATTTCTCTTTTAAGAAAAAAAAAAAAAAGCGAAAAAACAAACCTACCCCACGCAAAGGACAGAAGTTGCATTGAAGGGAGAAGTCAACATTGAAACATCTGTTGTTTGCCAGTGATGAAATGAAAATGTTCTGGAGAGATAATTGAATTTCTAAGCGTTGGACAGATTTCAGCGAATGTCATTTCAACACTTCCTGTGGAAGTTAAAGCTGGGATTGTTGTGTTTCTCACAAGTACAGCAATGAAAGTGTCATTCTTTCCACTTCCAGCTTTTTTTATTCACTTAATTCCTTTCTTTCCTTTTCTTTTTTTCCCCCTTCTATGAGATTTAGATTTTCCTTGGCCATAAATTACAGAGCTTTCCTTTTTTTACAACCCCCCCCTTTCCAAGAGATAAAAAATTCATACGTGCTTCCCATAAATATAGAAATGAATATGAGCTTTTAGTTACCACAAAAGAGTCACCACCTCGAACGTTCTAAGTTAAAGTTCAATTCATTGAAATCCTCTGAATACATTCCATGTACATCAAAGAAAAGGGTGTTGAAAAATTGACTTTTGTCAAAGGGGGTGGCCCGAACATTCTTGGCTGAAAGCGACTCCTGCCAATCAAATGCAGATTGTGCCCGTGCATTATGACAGCAGCGGGGGTAGGAGGGGTTTTCCTCCATCCATGTGGTTTTTGGGGATAGGGGAGTTGAGAGTTTTTTTCTCTTTCAGTCTGCAGGGCTGAACAAAAACAAACCTTAAAACAGAACTAAAGCCAAACCTCTTTTGGGTCAAAGGGGTATATTTACTTATGTACTCCTGTGACCCAAAGTCAGCATACAGCGGGCTACTGTCTGCTATATGCAGATAGTGCAGAGCTGTGCTGCAGCCAGGAAAGATCCCGACAATATTGCCAGGATCCATCCCTTTGCCTGATTGACAGCTGGCTCTGCCTCTGTAGAGCCAGAACCAGCTGTTCCCACCCCCTCCCCTGTCTATCACTCTAATAAGTTTTGGAGGATCAGAGAGGGAAGGGGGAATTTCTGCAAGGGGTAGTAACTGACAGTCATTGCACTCTATAGTGAGAAGACCGTGAGCTGAGCGGTCAGCAGGTGGTGATCGCTCAGCTCGCGGTCTATAGAGCCAGCATGTGACACCTGCAGTGTCAAACGCCAGCTCTAAGTATTAGAAAGAGAACAATTTACTCTCCCATTACTTCTCGTTTAAAGGCCTGATTTTTAAATCTTAAAGCTGGTCAAATGCCATTGTAAGGCACTATAGGAACCTGGTGATGCTGTGGAGTTTATGACGTTCCTACGCACCTCAGTGCCATCTAGTGGCCATAGTGCCCTGTGAACGGCTTATAGTTGGGCAGAAGATTTATAAATCACCCCTAAAGTGTATGGCCAGCTTTAATTTTGTTCACATCCTGAAAAATCTGTCCCCTGACAGCAGCTGCAGAGGAGGATCCTTGCTCTTTATGTGGAAGCAGTGACCTCTCTGCAGAGAGGTCAGGCATGCCCCCTACTGAGTCAGAATTGGAGCTCTTTAAACAGCAGGAAGTGTGAGCTTTGCTGATTCCATAGAAATAGCTCTGACTTGGCAGGGGAAGCAAATTAGAGAAGGTCATTAATATTCTCCTTATTTAATGGGATTTATATACTGTCAACAGTTTGCACAGCACTTTACAAAATAAAGTAAGCCAGTACAGTTACAATACAATTCAATACAGAAGGATTTTGGAGGGCTCTGCTCGTGAACGCTTACAATCTAAAAGAGATGGGCAAGTAATACAAAAGGTGGGGATGAGTGGAAAATAAAACATTTGTGTTTGGTTAGAGGTGGGACAGGCTTTCCTGAAGAAATTAGTTTTCAGGGATCGATTAAAGGAGACAGCTAGACAGGTTGGGGTAGGTAGTTCCAGAGGATGGGAAAGGCTTTGGAGAAGTTCTGAAGTTGGCCATGGGAGGTGGTGATGATGGAGCTAGGAGGTCTTGGGAGCAGCGGAAAGCGCAGTTTGGGTGATATTTTGACATGCGGTTGGTGATGTAGGTGGGGGCAGAGTTGTAGATAGTTTGGTATGTTATTGTTAGTATTTTTAATTTTATTGGTTGGGTGATCTGAAGCCAGTGGGGGGATTGGCAGAGAAGGGTGGTGGCCACTGGCTGGTTGGCAAGGTAACACAGGGTCTAGCAACATAATTCGTAATAGATTGAAGGGGGGATAGATTTTGTAGAGGTCAGCCAACGAGGACGGATTTGCAATAGTCAAGCCAAGAGATAATTTGTAGCTTCGTGGTTTTGTTGGTTAAGAAGGGGCAAATTCTGGAAATGTTAAAGAGGTGAAGGTGGCAAGATTTGGACAATTATGGGGTGTATAGCTCAAAAGTGAGCTCACAGTCCAGAATTACACCTAACCCTGAAATGAGGGCTTGTTACATATTTAACATATATCATGGGAGTTACTGGAGTGGTTGGTTCCACCATGTTAAAATTAATAAGACCAAAGTAAAAAATAATGGCCGCCTTGTTCAAAGGCAATTTGTGTCCAACAAGCTTGAATCCAATTTCTGAAGAGGAGCAGAAAAAATGTGTACAGATCTGACAACGTTTATGAGCTTTTCAGCATTCTGGCAGGAAAAACATCACTTAGCATAGAAAGTGCAGAGCTTTGCCTAAGATTTATGCTTCCAGTAGGGTTTAAGCATTATTCATTTATGTTATTTTCTGTCACCAAGAGTTCCTTGGAATATTAACCATGTGTTAGCAAGAGACATTCCTCGTTACCATGAACCTGTGCAAACCCAAAAAAGTTAGCAGTTTGGAAGGCAGGCTGCGTATTGGAATTTAGTTTAAAGCTGAACTTTGGGCAGAAAAACTTTCTCCTAAAGGAGAACAATGAGGTGAGTGATTTACACTCATCCTCATAGTTAGAGCCGACATGTGACATTAAAACTGTCACAGGTCGCCTCTATTGATCGGCAAGTGAGCAAACACATACCGCCGACCTGCTCACTTCCCGATCATCTCCCTGCAGAGAGCAGTGACTGTCAGTCACCCCTCCCCGCATGGATTCCCCCCTTCCCTCTGTGATCCTCCAGCACTGACTGGATAGGCAGAGCCCACTGTCAATCAGCCAGCTGGGTGGATCTTGACAGTATTGTCGGGATCCATCCTGGCAATAGATCGCTATATACTGAGATTTGGGTCACGGGAGGAGGTTAGTATATGTCCTCCCTTAACCCTAAAGAGAACTATGGGATAAAAAAGGTTACCCCATAGTTCTTTTTTAAATACACTGCATGGCCAAAAAAAGAAAGTCGCACACTCTAATATTTAATTGGACCGCCTTTAGCTTTGATTACGACACGCATTCACTATGGCATTGTTTCATAGTTAGTTAGGTTGAAAAAAAACACATGTCCATCAAGTTCAACCTATATCAATGCGCTTACGTAATGTCACAACATTTATTTCCATCCAAGATCTTGTAGTGATGATGGGAGAGTCGGACCACTGTGTAAAGTCTTTTCAGCACATCCCAAAGATTCTCAATGGGGTTAAGGTCTGGACCCTGTGGTGGCCAATCCATGTGTGAAAGAAATGATGTCTCATGCTCCCTGAACCACTCTTTCACAATTTTAGCCCAATGAACCCTGGCATTGTCATCTTGGAATATGCCCAATGTGCCATCAGGGAGGAAAAAAATCCATGGATGGAAAAACCTGGTCATTCAGTATATTCAGGTAGGCAGCTGACCTAATTTTTGGGCACATAACTTTGCTGAACCTAGACTAATTATCCAATTTTTGGCCAGGCAGTGTGTATTCCCTAATCGCCAAAAAATATATAAATCTGCTTTATGTGCACCAAATGCCTTCGTAAACCCAGATATTGCCATATAAAAGTAGCAGTGACATCATCACTGTGCTGTACTTAACCTGTGCAGAGAGTAGAGGGATGGTAGGGTCGCAGCAGGTCCCACCCACATCGGGCTGCTTGCAGAAAACTACAGGAGGGGGCCGAGACAAGACCAGTCACCCTGCCCAAGAAGAGAGAGCAGCAGTGACCCGCCTTTATTACAGGAAGGGGCGGAAACATGACCAGTCACCCTGTACAAGGAGGAAGAGCAGCAGTGACTGGTCTATTACAGGAAGCTCCAAGTTTCACACTGCATTACTGCACAGATCTGGAAGAAATACGCATAACTCGGCAAGATTTAAGGATGAATACACATGGCTCTTGTATTTAGACAATATATGCTTACCCCTGAGTTCAGCTTTAAATGTTTATGTTGGAGTGGACATTTAAGCTCCCGCAGTAAAATCTTCATACTTCCCTGTGGCAGGCATTCTTGCATCATCGCCATTCGATGAAAGGAGTGACAGGCTCCGAGGCACCTGTTTGCAGTTTACAGAACACACTTGGTACATATGATACATCTCTGGAAAATGTATTTAAAGGGCAAAGAGGCATAGAGAGGATGCTAATAGTTTTGTTTATACGGCAGAGCGGAGAGCTAGTGAAACATCTTGATTTCTTTTTCTAGTTCTTGGAATCTCCTTTTAGTTGAAAGTGAAAATATGCAGCATTTGTGTGTTAGGAATGAAGAGGGGGCACCCAACAAAATAAAAGAAAGAGTAAAAATGTCCTGTAAGTTATTATAAAGCCTGGAAAAATTTGGTGTCCATTAGCCCTGGATTTACTAATCGCGGTTGCAATGTTTTACCGTTTTTGCCAAAAAATTAGAAATGTGCATTTTTTTTCTTTTATGAAGACGTATGCATTTATTATTTTTTTTCCAACAAAGTGAACTTTACTTTTAAAGTGGACCTTTTCCCCCTTTGACTAAAAATCACATCAGCATGCAGTTCTGGGGTTGCATCCTGAAAAGTTTACATCAGCAGAGCATTGCTGGGAAATCTTATCTGTAATCTCACGAGATCTCGGAGAAAGGCATTTTCCTCACCTGAGATGATGTGCATGGTCACATGTCCTAGTCACATGTGCCAGAGTTCCAGGAAGTAAAGGGAGGTCTAGTTACCCGCCCTTAGTTAAAATGTCCACTGTCAGAAGACTGGGAAAGAAAAGAGAAATGATGTATGCACAGAATACAAAGCTGGCAATTAGCTAGAAGTATGTGTTTGTAGATTGTCATTACTAAACATTTCTAAAGGTGCCTTTGTTGTTATTTTGAGGATATGGGTAAAGTTCCTCTTTAAGTTGCTTTTCCTTTTCAAGTGTATGTAGATCCAAACACTAAGGCCTTATTCACACTAGAAACGGTCGGCACGTACAGCCCCGTGCTGCTCCTATTGTATCTGGTATAACCAACTACCTTCCCTTTTCCTATTGCATCTGGTATAACCAACTGCCTTCCCTTTACCTATTGTATCTGGTATAACCAACTGCCTTCCCTTTACCTATTGTATCTGGTATAACCAACTGCCTTCCCTTTACCTATTGTATCTGGTATAACCAACTGCCTTCCCTTTACCTATTGTATCTGGTACAACTAACTGCCTTCCCTTTACCTACTCCATCTGGTATAACGAACTGCCTTCCCTTTACCTATTGTATCTGGTATAATCAACTACCTTCCCTTTTGCTATTGTATGTGGTATAACCAACTACCTTCCCTTTACCTATTGTATCTGGTATAACCAACTGCTTTACACACCATTGTTCTTCGATGTAAAGCACTGCATAATTTGTCCGCACTAAGGATAATAAATAGGTATCCAGTCAACGAAATACTTAAGTCTGGTTATTCTTCCAGCATACATCTAAGGCCCACATTTACGAATATAATTTTGCATGCAGGATGATGTCACCCACTGAAAAGAGCAATTACCTCAGCGACCGCACTGACATAAATCAGCATTATTCTGCTCATTATTCCGCTGTGGTTCATGTTTCATCTCACACATAAGCAGAATACGCACAGTGGTTACTCCTATCCAAATAAACTCCGCTAAGCAGAATTGAAGCTGAAAAGGGCCTGACAGCTATGTGTGATTCTTATGTGTTTTGGAGCACTCTCCGCAGGGTTCATGGATTTGCATATTTCCAGCCGGTGCTGGAGGGAATGTCAGTGACGGGTCACAGAATTAGAGAACGGTAAACCCTCAAAGCAGGCTACCAAATAACTTTGCATTAGTGGAAGTCCAAAGGTGAATCTACTATTATGAATTATTTAGCTCACCTTTTGGGTTTTCCTGTTATCTCCTCTTGAATAATGTAGGAATAATAGGAAATAGAGTTAACGTGGCTGCCAGGTATGCCAATAAATGTTCATTCACTTTGGAAACCAAGTAGGCCCTTCCTGAGACTGTGTTCCTGACAAACACAGTATTAGTAATTCAGCAGAAAGGAAAGCTTTATGTCAACCAATTACCAGTAGGATATTAGATAATTATTAAAGGATAATTAAAGAATCATATGTTTTTGCATATAACTACTGCTAGCAAGCAGTAGATATATGCAAAACATTTTTTTAAAAGTTTCCAAAGGGTTAAAACTTACCTGTGTCTCCGCTGCACGCTCCCCCCGGAAGATCTGAAGATTCTCGGGCGGCCGCAAAGGATGATGGGGCGGGCGCATGCGCAGTACAGATCGTTGGCCGGGAGAAGAGGAGAGACACAAGGTAAGGTAATGCAGCAGCGTGCACCCGCACAGACTCCGTGGGACAGGAAATGCCAGAAAGAGAGAGGAGTCAGCGTTGGATCAGAGACCAGCACCAGCGCTGGAGGGACTTTTGAAAACTACTGGAAAGAAGAAGATGATCGGATCAAGAGGCATCACTTAAAAGAGAACTGTGGGGTAAGTGTTTTTCTCCATTGTTCTCTTTAGGGTCACGGGAGGACATATACTAACCTCCTCCCGTGACCCAAAGCTCAGTATATCGCGGGCTATTGCTCTCTGCAGGGAGATGAATGGAAAGTGAGCAAGCGATGGTATGTGTTCGCTCACTTCCCGATCAATAGAGCTGACCTGTAACAACTTCTTTGTCACAGGTCGACTCTAACTATGAGGGTTAGTGGAAATCACTGACCTCATAGTTCTCCTGTAAGGTAAGTCCTTACACTAGCATTGGGGGGGAATTTTTGCCTTTAATGTCACTTTATGTTTCTTCAATGAGAAGTAAAATTAGTTTGGTGCACTGTAAATAAATGTGCTGGGGAAGATCATCTTTGTCTCTAAAGGCATCTGTAGGGGTATATCAGTGGGACCATCAAGCTATATATAACCGAGCCAAAGAAAATCTGCTGTCTGTCTATAAGATGATGTGAGAGCTACACAAAGAAGACCAGTGCAGGGATGGACAAATGAATATAGAATTTGGGAAACCAGTGTGTCCAATCCAGGAGCCAGCAGGATTTGTTTAGGTGCCAGCTCCATTGACAACAACTAGAGAAAACCTCCAAAGTTGGGCGCCAGCTGTAATTTTTAAGGTGCATTGGTTACCTGGCTCCTGGGATTTGTCCAACCTATGTCAAGGATTTATGCTGTACATGTCCAGGGTCATGAACTTGCATAATCCTGTTCCTCAAAGATGAGGCTGTTTCTGGGCTCATGTTTTAGACATCAGAAATAATCGTTCTCACCCCACATAGATTTTTTTCATTCATTGTTTGGGCTACACATACAGCAGTGGGTCTGCACACTTGAGCACAGGACGCTGCTCACAAATTCGGGAAGGGGTGGGGTGCCAACTCCATATTAATGGCCATGGTTTCGAAATGGGATGTCCAACAAGCTCATAAAGTTTTAATGGTCAGGTATTCACAAATGTTTGGCAATGTTTTTTATGATCTAATGCTTTAACAAACTGGCTCCCTCTGATTGTGTTTCCCTTGTAATAGGTAGGCGGAGTCTGTGATATTATAAATAGCAGTTCACTGAGAGGAATCATTGTACGGTCATTTTCTCTTCTAGAGATATAAGTCTTTCACTTGCTGGATAGTGTTTCCTGTGGATTTACAGTCTGCAATTCCACTGTGAGGACCTATTGACACCGCCATGTAGTATTATGGCAGCATACATGTGCTGCAATGCCCTTCATTATGAATGCCCCTCCAACGCACACCTGCATCGCAGCGTGCCATAACCATTGTGGTGCCCCTCACTGCAAAAAGAATGCCGCCTGCAGTAAATTTTAATTCTGTATTGTGCATTGCAGCCTATACATTTTGAATGGGCTGCCTGTTGTGGCGCACCAGCATTTTAGTGTGAACTGCCCGTAAGTGGGGGTACCAGGTGATAATGACTGGTGGCAGATAAGGCTGGTGATAATAATAAAACTGACCTCTAGGCATGCAGCTAAATTCAAAGTTAATATATGTGATCTGTCTAAACTGCTAAAAGATTTGGAATTATGGTCAGCCAGTTTTGTGATCCAGACACCCCTGCCAGAGGGCACATCTAAGCAGTTGACCTTGTTTTCTCCTTTAGGTTCAGGACTTCTCTAGAATGTCCACCATCCTCTGGAACTCCCTACCCCAACCTGTTCAACTGTCTCCTACTCTATCTGCCTTTAGGGCATGTTCACATGAGTTTCAGGTCCTGATCAGGTCCGGATCTGCAGACGCGGTGCTACTGATGCCGTGCGTTTTGGCCTGGTTTTTGATGCGTTCCAGTTAAAACAAAACAAAAAAACTATTTATTTATTTTGCTGGAGTGGGGCTGTTAGTATGTTAGCTGCAGTGCAGTGTGTTTTTGACGCGTTTTGACGCGTTTGCGTTTCCTGACCGTTTCCTGACCGTACAAAATGTGACATGCAGTATTCTTCTGTCGTAAGCTGAAACGTGAGAACTGTAGCCCATAAAACACATAGGGATACATTGGGATGCATTTTGAGTGCAGGAGCGTACGGATCAGGTCAGCACACAAAACGGACGTCGTGTGAACAGGCACTTAGTCGATCACTGAAGACTATCCCTCCTCAACCTAACTGGCAACTGCTAGACTATTACTTTCTAATAGGGAGAACTATGAGGTGAGTGCTTTTCACTCACCTCATAGTTCTAGCCGACCTGTGACAATGAGACTGTCATAGGTCGGCTCAGTAGATCGGGAGGCGAGCGAACACATACCGGCGTTTGCTCACTTCTCGATCCTGTGAGGCTCTCTGCCGTGACAGGGGGAGGGGCTGGATTCCCCTCTCCCCGCTCCGATCTGCCAGCGCTGACTGGCGGAACGGACGGGGGAGGGGGCAGGTACAGCTGGCTCTGCCTCCAGATAGGCAGAGCCAGCTGTCACTCACGCAGCTGGGCGGATCCCAACATAATTGTCGGGATCCGCTTCAGCGTCTCAGTATACCGCGAGCTGTAGCTCGCGTTATACTGCGGTGTCTCAATATACCGCGAGCTGTAGCTCGCGGTATACTGAGCTTTGGGTGACGGGAGGATGCTAATTTGTGTCCTCCTGTTACCCTAAGGAGAACTATGGGGAAAAGCCCTAACCCCATAGTTCTCATTTAAGCATCTCATTCCCGCACAGCTGCCACCTTTTGTATGACTTGCCCCTCTCTTTTAGATTGTAAGCTCTCACGGACAGGGCCCACCTTACCATCTTGTCTTGATTTGTATTGTAACTGTAATGTCCTCCTTATATTGTAAAGCGCTGCGCAAACTGTTGGCTGTGAAAATGTGGAATGGGCTCCCCCAGGAGCTAGTTCTAGCGAACTCAGTTACCGTATTTTTCAGTCTATAAGACGCCCCTATGTATAAGACGCCCCCAACCTTTCAAAAATCAATATTTTAAATGGTATAATGCATTACACTTACCTCAATCACGTCATGCTCCGACATTACAGCTCCGGGCACTGGTTACGCGCTCTCCCGAGCGTCGGCTGACGTCAGGTACAAAAGATTTATGATCGGATTACAGAGACAAGATAACAGTTTTCCTCCAATCATAAATCTTTTGCAACTGACGTCAGCTGTTGCTGGGGAGAAAGCTGAGGTACAAAAGATTTATGATTGGAGGAAAACTTATGCTTGTTTCACTCGTGAGGCTACGGTAGTTTGCAGTGGTATCGGCACATTCGGCAGTTTCGCAACCTCGGTTCTCCTCTCGGCCCCCGTGTATAAGACGCCCCTCTATTTTTAGGTAAACATTTTAATGAAAAAGTAGCATCTTATACACGGAAAAATACGGTAATTGTTTAAAAACTACATCTGGATGTACTCTTAAATGCACAGAATATTACTGGATATTGAGTTCTTATAGGTATATTAGCCATCAGAGATTGTTGATCCAGGGAATATCCAATTGCCTTATGGGATCAGGAAGGAATTTTTTTTCCCCCTGTTGGAGCAAATTGAACCATGCTTTATAGGGGTTTTTTTTTTTTGCCTTCCTCTGGATCAAAAGGGGGTAGCTGTGGTCATAGCTTTTTCTTCTCTTTTTTTTTAGTGTTTAAACAATCACCCCCGACAGCTATTAGACTGCTCTCCGACATCTCCAAACGAGCTGACACGCTGTATGCTGACACCAGCAACGTGAGTAAAGGTTTTACAGTAGTGGCGCTTTTTCATTTTTGTCTTTTTTCAACCTGACTAACTATGTAACTATGAAAAAGGGAGACAGTCAGCATTGTGCAAGGAAGCCCTGATTGGCTCACAGCGCTGCCCCCTGTCCCCCAGAATCCTGCTGTGCATGCAGTAAAAGGAAGCTAATATCCAGGTTCTAGTTTTATATAAAGATACATTTAATGATTTTTAATAAGAATAATGGGAATAACTAAACTGAATTGTGTTGAATTATCTCTCTGGTGTTTGGCTTTGACAAATGCCTACCTGCCTTGTAAGACTTCTTATATCTAGGATTTATATAGCTATGAGTACACGGTATATTACATTCTGTAGTAATTTTGTATTTAAATAGCGGCCTGTGTTGGTGAAGGTCACCTTTAAATGCGTGTTTTGATCCCAGTCTTTTACTATACAAGCTTCACGTCTATAGGAATTTATTGTGCTTTCGCAGGCGGGCAGCTCTGCCAATTTCCCTGTGCGCTCGCTGTGTGTTTGTACCTAACGCCGTTCCCCACACTGGGCTCCGTTATAGGCTTCTTTATAAGAGCCTTTACAGTCTTCAACTTTGTATTTAATAAACATATTCAATAGAAATCCCCTGGGAGCCGTCCTTCCTGACATACCTTTTCTGTTCCAAAACAGTAGCGCAGTCTTCAAGCGTGTTGGAGGAAGATTTGAAAGATTAAGATACGTTCAGGGCCTGCACGCGTTTAATTTGAAACAGCTCCTTTTTTTTTTTATTCTTCAGGAAAGAGGAAATAGCAAAGAGGGAACACAACCTATTGTAAAATTGATGTCAACATTCAAAAGGCCGAACCCTTTTAATTTTTTTTTTTCCTCTATTATTTTAACTTTTGTTGTTATTGCTGTGTAATGGCTTAAATCAAGAATTAAACTGAAGCAGCTGGAAAAGTGTGAAAGATTAGATTTTTATATTTCTGTAGAAGTTACTGATTGCAGGAACGCTGCCTGGTGATACAGGTACAGAATTAAAGGTACACTCCAGTTGAAAAGAAAATTATGCTGCTTCTCCTTTTAAAGTGTATGTAAATCCAAACTTATAAAAAGCTTTTTTTTATACAGGTGTAAGTAAATGTTAAAAGTAGGGATGCACCGAAATTAAATTTAACACCGAAACTGAAATAAAAAGATTTGTCAGGCCAAAACCAAAAATGACTTTTTTGTTTTCCAACCTTTTAAAAAATATATATATATTTTTAAATGTATTTATTTATTTTACTTTACTTTTGGGGGATTTGGGGGAAATATCAGAGGACTAAACAGACCCCTGATATTTCCCTTTTACAATAGAAAATGTGATTGAGGACACAGAGTCCTCAATCTCTTTTTCTACAGCCCCTGTTATGAATGAACAGAAAGCCTCTATAATGAGTGCTCCTGTCCATTCATAAACTGAGGAATTACTATGTGCACAATCATGAATGAACAGGAAGTGATGTAGAGCACTTCCTGTTCTTTCATAACTGGGAACACAGTAAGCATACTATGTCCTCAGTTACTTACAAACACTGAGCAAACAGCCGATCGCTGAGTGTTTGTATACTACTCTCCATTCTGACTGCTCTGCCTGTCAAAGGAGGCTGAGCGGGGCGGTGTGAGAGGAGAGCTTAGCCCCCTGTGACAGCTGACAGCTGTCTTCTCCCGACTCCGCACGGCCTCCTGACAGCTACTCTCTTGCCTGCTGGGGTCCGGCCGCTGGATCAGCTCTGTGTTCCCTCTAATCTCCGCTGCGCCTTCTGACACAGGTGGGGGAGAGCAGATGGGACACAGACCGGCACCCAGATGGAAGGAGAGAAGCTAGGAATGCACTGCATTTTTGGCTCTACTATCAGTATTATGCCCATAGTATCGAAATTTCAGTGCAATCCCTAGTTAAAAGTGATATGAAAGACAAAAAGTTTTTTTTAGCTATTTCTAATACTGATGAAATCATTTACAATCAATGCTGCTTCTTCTGTATTAGGAACCCCCTTTGCTTACCTGTTTGTAATACATAAGAGAAATTCCTAAACACACTTATTGTCACTCATATACAAAAAAACCTTATACAGTAACATGCGTATCACAAGACTTACAGCAAGCCCCCAGATTGCTGGTCTTTTGATTATATGGGGTGGCCAAGTAATCTTCTGCATTCAGCACTTCCCTGTTTTCCGGATGCCTGATTCCCAAGCCTGTGCTGTAGCTCAACCCATTGTGCGCCATGTCACTATTGTGTTTCTGCAGAGCTTTAGTGATATAGTGGCCAGTGGTGTGAAACCACACATATGGTAGGGGACAGAGGCAGGGACACGCACAGGTTGGATTCTCTATAAGTGAGTGAAGATCTATGGGATGAGGGGGACTGGTATCATTCCTCTTCTTTTATAGGTTTTTAAATTTTTTTTTTGAAAGTGAGTTGCTTTACAGTAAAACTATTGGGAGAATAAATTGTACTCTTTCCAATAGTTTGAGCCAGAGCGGGACTCTGCAGTTGTCACATGGCGCTTCTGTAGCTTGAGAAATCAGCTCAGCTCACGGCTTTTCCCTGCAAGGAGAGGTAACTGTCAGTCACTGCTCCCCGCGAGGATTCCCACCTCCCCTCTCGGTTCCCCAAGAGCTCACTGGAGGGACAGACAGGAGAGGGGGCAGGCACAGCTGGCTCTGGCTCTAGAGAAGCAGAGCCAGCTGTCAATCAGGTTAGCAGGGTGGATCCCAACAATATTGTCAGGATCTGTTCTGGCTGCAGCGCGGCTCTGCTATATGCTGAACTTGGGTCACAGGAGTACATTGGTAAATATACTCCTGTTACCCAAAAGAGAACTAAAGCCAAAAAAAAGGTTTGGCTATTGTTCTCTTTTAAGGACCCCGAACCTTTCCACTCTCCATTTCAAAGGCAGCCCTTCAAGTGACAGAGAATACAGTGTACTTTAATAACCATTTTATAGAGGCTTTCCAAACTATCTATACATTTAATGTATCTAAAAGTATTTGCCAAATGCTATTTTTACCTTCAGAAATTGCTACATAGTCAGAAGATACTAGGCCCCAGAGAAGTCTCATGATTTACTGTAGCTGTAGTTACAAAGCACTGCAACTTAGTTACAATACTGCAACACAGGATGAAATAGCAGAAACAAGTATTTTATTTTTCAGAAATGCATTTTTTATAATACACAGTGCTGCAGCAAAGTAAATTTCATTTGGTTAGGCTTTATGCCTTCTCTAATATTGCTCACCAATAACCCTGTACTGGAGGTAAAGCAACAATGCACCTGCCCATTAGCAATGTCTCTTGTTGTCTTTGCTCTTGTTTCCTCTGTAATATGACACAACAGTCATAGACTGAAGACCTTGTGTTGAACAGTGTCGCTTTTTTGTCATCTCTCCTCAGACCTCACACTCGTATGCAACTAAACAGCAGCTCCATTCATTTGCAGTACACTAAAAAACAACACCCTTCTAAGTGTTCTATAAAGTTTTGGTCGTTCCAGGCTCTACTCGGGTGGTCTCTGGTTCGGGACTTTGTGAAAAAAGCCCCTTATTTGCCTTGTAGGCTGTGTTTTTATAATCTAAGTATGTGTTGCTGATTTACAATCCCATCACCTTTCTTAAGAAGTACTCAAATCCAGTCAGAAAAATTCACCTGATATTCTTTACAGCCAGAATTACAAGATCCCGCCGTGTGAAACGCCACTTTGGAACGTTTTAAAGCTTTTGAACAACGGCGGCAGCATATTGCGTAGTAGAAGGTGGTGACGTTTCCGGAATTGTGGAGTCTGAAGGCTCCATGCCTTGGAGCATGAGGGATTCTGCAATCCCGCTACTGAACGACCATGAGTAACCCTTGGTGGCCCTGCAGTCATTGCTGATAGTTCTGCTACGCCACATTTATTAATTTTTTGGTAGAAATTCATGAAACAAGCAACTGTCGCTACAGTTAGAACATTTAGAACATTTAGGAGGACGTTTGTATATGTCCTCCGTGACCCTAAACAGAACTCTGGGATAAGAAGGTTGACCCATAGTTCTCTTAACTTTTATTGAAGGGGTAGGGAGGAGGGTTACAGTGTTCACTATGGGGCGCTGTAAAGCTTTCTCGCACAGGGCGCCTAAAGACCTAAGGCCGGCCCTGACAGTGCCACAAACTATTTTTAGGGTAAAGATCTGCTTTCATATGGAGAAGCTGTGTTCACTTTGAAGTGAATGCAAGAGAAGTTAAAAAGTCAGGATAATTGAAATGAACTTAGTTTAATCTTCATTTAAGCGGATCTAAACCCCAAACCAGAATTGTAATATACTACATCTATCCAGTATTTAGATGTGGATCTGCATTCTTTCACTATATTCAAGGAGAATAGCCAATGTTGTCTCCAAGGCTGGACAAACATGCCTTCCTCTCTTCATCTCTATTGCATGGTAGATAGAATTAGTCATTTACAGAAGAAACATAACATGTTGCGCTTTTGTTTAAGGTCAGGTGAGGTGTCAAGCACACTGCATTTCTGGGAGGGTACTTGATGATATTTGAATGAAAACGAATGCAGCCACCACATCTAAGGACTGAAAAACTGCCATATATAAAGTTTTCATTCTTGGGATTAAATATCCTTTCATTTTTCAAAGTGAAAAGTCTCTACTTCTTTAGTAAATCAACCCCAGTGTTTGCTTTTAAGTACCTATTATTGTCTGATTGGAAATTTCTGCATTCACTCATGACCTCAATGACTGTTTTTTCTTTAATCAGAGAGAACCTAAGATATTTCCTTTACTGCATTCTGTAGCATTGACACTTTTTCTGCATCACTTGATGGAAAACATTGAATCATTTATATCAGTTCTTCTACCAGAAGGAGCTTACAGTCTATTCCTTTGCATAGGAATAAATAGTATATTACCATGTGGGGACTGGTCGGAGAGTTTGCGATGGTGGCCATGTGGTTCCTTGTATATGGGCTGCTCAGTGTAGATCTGGCAGGAGCTTGGTCAGGTGAGTATAAAACTTTGGGTGGGTGCTGGGCTGGAGCTGGGGGGGGGGGGGG
>NW_017307274.1:162643-168174 GCF_000935625.1 Nanorana parkeri | reverse complement strand
GGGGGGGGGGGTGACTACTCCTGCTGGAGAGAGACTATCTATTATGCACCCCAATGATAAGGGCCTTTGTACAGGAATAAATTGTATTTTTCCACGTAGTGACCTGTCGGAGAGTTTGCGGTGGAGACCATGTGGTTCCTTGTCTGTGGGCTGCACAGTGCGGATCTTGCAGGAATGTGGACAGGTGAGTATAAAACTTTGGGTGGCTGCTGAGGTGGAGTGTTAATTAAAGGATAACTACACAAAAGTATATTTTTTAATTTAAATCTCTGCATGTTCTGTACCTCTGTGGGTGCTGATTTCCAGCATTCCTTGAATGACCCTCTAGAGAGATGTAATCCTACTCCGCAGGGCAGATAATCAGTGCTGATAGTATAGTGTGGCCTTTTATTGATTTCCACTTGTAAGATTAACCCAGGTATAACAGGCCCTTTGTGTGACGTTCCCCTGGATGTGCGTACACCTGGCCGTAAAACACTGCCTCCACTCTGCTGAAGTGCCAGACTGGTTAAAGCTTTAAACCAAATAAATCAATTTACTGCCGGCCTCTTACCACCCACACTGCATTCAATGCTGGCTATGTGTTGAAAGCCTGGGCAGGGCGTGTTGTTTTTGTTCTTTCTCCGTGTTAAATTGTGCACGGCGTCTGCCTGTTATAAGCAACAACGCTTTATTAACATTGCATACATTTAAAGCGTGACTCCACCTTTTCTGGAAGCGTTTCATATTGTGAAGCAGGATGGTGAATAGAACAGCTTTGGTGTTTATTTATTTATTTCAGTTATTTTTATAGCGCCAACAATTTACGCAGAGCTTTACATACTGCACATTCACATCAGTCCCTGCCCTCAAGGAGCGTACAGTCTAAGGTCCCTATTTCTCCCAGTACAGACTATTATATCCCGTTCTGGCTCTCTTGCTACTTCTAGTCTCTTCTTTGCTCGTCTCCTGATATCTTGTCACAATATTGACTCCTCTGGATATTGGGAAGTTTGTTTGCTCACCTGTTGTGTGAATGTCAGACCTTTATCACTACCACACATACCCATTCTTCTGGTCACGCTCTGTCATTCTGTGG
The DNA here is from genome assembly GCF_000935625.1 of Nanorana parkeri. Classification (NCBI taxonomy): domain Eukaryota; kingdom Metazoa; phylum Chordata; class Amphibia; order Anura; family Dicroglossidae; genus Nanorana; species Nanorana parkeri. Next base: position 167,096 of record NW_017307274.1, on the reverse strand, counting down.
CCACTAAACAATTTGGAGACTGATGGACTGATTGATCTGTACTGCTATCTTCTGTCTAGGTCTTGGAGGAATGTCTATGCCAGGAGTGTACAAATTAATATGGCATTCAGGAGCCAGTCTGTCCAATCCAGGAGCCAGCAGGATGTTTTTAGGAGCCACCTCCATTGACAACAACTAGGGAAAAGCTCCAAAGTTAGGCACCAGCTGTTATTTTATAAGGAGCATTGGCTACATGGCTCCTAGTCCAGCTTATGTCAAGGATTTGTCCAGTACATGTCATACGTTAGGTGCAGACTGTAATTTGTAAGGAGCATTGTCCAGCCCTGCTCTAGAAGTATTATAGATATTCAGATAGCATCAAATGACCCTGTCTGGTAACAACAACAAAAATAAGATACCTGCAATAAAAGAGCTATTATATTCATCTCTCTGGCCTCCTGTGTGTCCTACTTCTCCTTCATTCTCAGCACTGAACCCTCCATCAATCTCTTGGGCTTTTAACACATTTGGTAGTGGTGGATGCATGTGTTCCCTGCAACATGCCATGGTTTCATCCTCTGAACCCTATGTCACTGCTGAGCTCTGTAGTGATGTGGGGGTTGAAGGATGGAACCACAGCATATGGCAGGAGACACCAGTCTTCTGTTGCTCTTTCAGTATCCTGTCACAGGTGGGGGACAGGGAAGGGACCTGGCTGTGCTGTCTGCTTGGGCTGTGAAAATCTCAGGACCGGATAGACAGAACTAAAATTCCTTTGGGAGGTAAAACAGTCCTTTATGCGCAGTTCAACTATGCCTGGAGTTTAGATTTCAAGAGGAACTTCCAACCCCCCCCCCCTCCATTTAATGTTTTAATCTATTTTTACCTAATGCTGGGTTGACCTCAGTTCACATACCAGCCTTGTCCTGCTATGATCGGCATTCCGCTGCCACATGCAGTATTCTGTGCTGCCATCTTCCTCTTTGGCTTCATCGGTAGCCGGCTGTCTCTCTTGGTCTCAGGTAGCTAGCCCCTGATAACCAGCCCATCCTTTACCTTCTTCCACTGTATGGAAACCTATTGAGCCATCAGGAGCGGAGTTCATCATTCTCGCCTAGGGGAGAATAGGGGATATGAAGCAGGCCGGTGTCCTCTTTAACTGTTTATCCACCCAAAATAAATAATCTCTGCTCATTGGTCAGATACAGATTTGTTTTTCTCTGATAGATAATTGTAGTTGGGGGTCATTTTACTCTGCCATAAATCTTCCACAAAATCTGTGCTCATTGATCACCGGTGGCATTGCTTCTCTGCATGTTTGTATTTATGAAAACAAATAGGAGCTGCCTCGTTGATTGATCATCTGAGATAATGTTAAATTTGAGCATCCATCACCTTATCATAGCATGCAATGTAGAACATTTGTCTGAAGTTAGACCAGATATTATTCTTCTGCCAGGAATCTCAAAGACAAGGGCAGACAATGTTGAGAAAAATACTTTATTTCCTACGTGCAAAATGTTTCCACCTTCACTTTAGCAGCATCATACGTTTCATTTTTATTTTGATAATAATGTCAAGCGTTTTTGTAGGAAAGTACCAGTGGACACTGTGAACAGAACCACATCCAGGGCTGCTAGATAGTGCAACACAAGTTAGCAGGGGGTGGGAGGGCAGATGCAGAGGGATGTTGCAATCGGTGTATTATTTTAGACTTGGTAACACTATGTATATGTGCATTGTGGTAAGGTGCTATTCATTTTAAGAGATCTTGTCATGTATTGAAATGCTTTCAGAAAAGTACATATCTGTAAAAAAGAGAGTTCTGCCGCTAGCTCAATGCTGCTTTGTTGCAGAGAACTTGTCCTCTAACGTCCGCTGGAAAACTGTGACTTACGGTAGTGTCGCTCTCCGTCGTTCCCTGTAGTGTCAATCTCCATGGTTCTCTGTAGTGTTGATCTCCATGGTTCCCTCCAGTGTCGATCCCAGTGGTTTACCATAGTGTCGCTCTCCGTCGTTTCCCACAGTGTCGCTCTCCGTCGTTCCCCGTAGTGTCGCTCTCCGTCGTTCCCCGTAGTGTCGCTCTCCGTCGTTCCCCGTAGTGTCGTTCTCCGTCGTTCCCCGTAGTGTCGATCTCTGTCGTTCCCCGTAGTGTCGTTCTCCGTCGTTCCCTGTAGTGTCGATCTCCGTCGTTCCCTGTAGTCCCGTTCCCAGTAGTGTCGCTCTCCGTCGTTCCCCGTAGTGTCGCTTTCCGTCGTTCCCCCGTAGTGTCGCTTTCCGTCGTTCCCCGTAGTGTCACTTTCCGTCGTTCCCCGTAGTGTCGCTCTCCGTCGCTCCCCGTAGTGTCGCTCTCCGTCGTTCCCCGTAGTGTCGTTCTCCGTCGTTCCCTGTAGTGTCGCTCTCCGTCGTTCCCTGTAGTCCCGTTTCCCGCAGTGTCGATCTCCGTCGTTTCCCGTAGTGTCAATCTCCGTCGTTTCCCGTCGTGTCGATCTCCCTCGTTTCCTGTAGTGTCGTTTCCCGTCGTTCCCCGTGATGTCGATCCCCGTCATTTCCTGTAGTGTGGATTTCAGTTGTTCTCTGCAGTTGTCACTGGTTCAAGTATGTGCTTTCCTGAAAGCATTTTAGTAGATGACAGGGTCTCTTTAATTGCACCCCAACACTCCTATACAGTGGTTCAGATGTAAATGCTCTGTGTGTTGCCACACAGAGCATTTACAACTTAAAAAAAGGTATATAAGATAACAAAATTTAAGAATGCTCATCTTTTGTTGAAAGGAGAAGGTGGAAGGTTACAATGATGCAAACTTGAAGGTGAAGGTTCACATTTAGGCCTCATTCACACTACCGCGCATATACGCGCGTATGTGCGTATTGTACCATATGCAACATATGCAAATAAATGGCTCCATACACATAGCTGCGTATGGAGCCATATATTTGCGTAGCATAAAAATGCGCAAAAACAGAATGGAACTGAGATGCGTCCGGGCAGCGTATTTCTGCGTATTTTACGCACATATGCATGTTTGCGCATGTATACGAGCGTATAGACGCGTATATACACAATATACAATTTTGCTCTTGCGTTGTGTGAGAATGAGGCCTAAATTGAAAAGCTGAAATGTCGGAAGCCTATTTCCAAGTCAAATAAGAATCATTAATCCAGCTTGTAATGAGTGTTCTGACCTGATATAAAGTCCCATTAGTGTCAGAGATTTCTTTTCTCTAATAAAACAAACTTCAAACGCAGAGTAAACAATTCAATCATTTTCGCACACGTGCGTCTCGGCCTGCCATACAGTAGCCCCAGAAGGAAAAAAAAAAAAACCACTGCAAGGCTTTTTTTTCTTCCTCTGCAAGTTTGTTCAACAGTAATAATTGCCTAAGCCCTTAAATGTATGCAAACGGAATACCTAAGTTTATATCCCGGCGATAAATGTTTTAAGAAAGCTAAAGGAAACACGCGGGACAAAGGAGCCGCGTTTGTTTAACATTTGTAAATGTGGCAGTTAGCTATTGGAAAGCCTTTGTGCGAGCGGCCCGCCGAGGCCTTTGCAAACACACATGTCATAATAGAAATTGTCCGCGTCCCTAATCACTCAACAAGGCCCGTCTGCGGGGATGGGGCTGAGTGTCTGCGAGTCCCCCTTTGAAAACATTTTGGGATAAAATAAAAATGTAATTTAACATGGGATCACCCAAAGACAGCAAACAACAGCCCGGCCGAGTTTGGTTTGGAGAGTAAACAGTGAATTAAACCCCCGGAATCCTTTGTGTATAATTATCGGTATTAAGGATGTTTAAACACCCATCAGTAGAACGTCAACGAGGCGCGTTCCACCGGCTCGCTCTTGTTGTCGGAGGCTCAGACTGTTTCCACTCTATAGTATACAATTATACAGGCATGAGCGCAGCATGAAAATGAGCTTTGTGGGCTGGTTTACACGACGCACGCACTTTTGGTGTATTGACATGTTTTGCATTTGCATGCATTTGTGCTCCATTCACATCTCTGGAATGTAGGAGAGCGTTCAAGATCCTGCATTGCATGAAAAGGCATGTTGCAGCGTTAGGTGTGCTGCAGTGCCATTATTTCTTAATGGATCCCCAATTAAAACATTTTACTTTTGCCCATTATTTCTTAAAGAAGAATTCTGGGCAAAACTTTTATTAAGCCTTGCAGTGGGGCTACCTCTGCGCTATAAGGGTTATAGGATAATTAAACCTTACTTTTTTTTGGCATATAACTACTGCTAGCAAGTATTATATATTTACAAAAACATTTTAAAAAAGGTCAACAAAAAGGATTTTACTTACCTGTGTCTCCATGGCTTGTTCCCCTCTGAAGATCTGAAAAATTCTCGAACGGCCTGTGAAGGATCATTGGGGCTTTATACAATCAAGGGGCGATCGTATAAAGATGTCACCAGCACACCAAATTTCTCTTAGGATAGCAAAATGATGATACATTTGA
>NW_017307274.1:152074-162589 GCF_000935625.1 Nanorana parkeri | reverse complement strand
TAGTGATAACTTTCCTTCACATTATGGAAAAGTCCTCTACTGAGCATCTCTCTATTAAATTTTACATTGCAGTGTGAGATATCGCGCGACTTGGAGGTTTTCCGTTTCATACAGTTTTTTTTTGTTTGAAACAATCTGTCATGTTGAACAGTTGTAGGGTGTAAAATGTAGACTATGCTGTGTGCCTTCCACCCGTCTGAAAGAGATCTGACTCTCTATGAATATAGTAGCGGGTAGGTTGCCCACACACGATTGAAGAAAAGTGCTTGCTGATCACAGCAGCCAATCAACTTCCAGCTGTCATTGTGCTGTATAGAACTAAAAATGAAGACATGATTCTGATTGGCTTCTATGGGCAATATGAAATTGTCTCATTGGAACAATTGGAATGACTTTTGGCTCAGATAAAATGAAAGTGGGGAAATAATAAATGACAGATATGAGTAACATCATTTCTGCACATACTGTAGCTGCTGATCCTGCTAGTAGACCTGTATTTTTTCCACTTGCTTTAATGGGGTGACAACCAGGATGTGCTGACCGTTTTTCGGCCCCACCAGGGCAGGAAGCTGAGTAACTCAGTGTTGTTGACCATAAACTGAATTTCAGTAGATTCCTCTGAATTGACCAAAGCTCTAACTGTGGGTAGCCTGGCCAGTACCATCTGGGACGAGAAACTTTGAATGGAAAATTGAAGGAGCCAAAAGGAAAATTGTTGGATGGATAAAGCTGATTGGCCGCTGCCACCTGTTGCTGTCAGCTGTCAGAATACAGTAGCCAGCAGGGCATATTCATCCATTCACGATGTTTATCGCGGATGGGGGAACTGAGCGGTTTTCTGAATCACTATGTGCATGGCCAGTTTAACTAAGCGGCACTGAGTGGTATGGACTCAGTGCCGCCCCCCAATATGCCTCCATGAGTGCCACCATGAGTGCCACCTGCATGACCCTGTTAACAGCGCTGTTCATTCTGCAGTAAAATCATAAAGCAGCGTTGTCACCCTGTGGACAGAGGAGTCTTGAGCCAGACATATACAAGTCCCAACTTGATCAATGAATGGTCCTATCGGCACCCCTTTTCACATAAGAGTCCCCCCTTTTCATGCCAGAGTCCTCCTCTTTTATTTTAGTCCTCCCTATTTGACATCATTGCCCCCTTTTAAATCAGTTCCTTCTTCACATCAGAGTCCTTACTTGACACGATCTTCACTGCGGCAGCATGGAGGGCAGAAGTGGAGCAGGTTTGGCCCAAGGTAGACTTCCATTCTGGGGGCAGTCCCAGATGCTGCCCACCCTGGATCAGCACCATACTGGTGGCCAGCCTGCTTGCACCATGAAAATCCATGCCAGTGAGAAAATGTTATGGCCCAGCTGACAAAGCCAGACGGTACCCCAAGGTTCCAGCAGCACCCCGGTTAAGGAAGGCCACTCTAGAGCTGTAAGGCCCCTTTCAGACGAGTGGTCCGATCAGGTACGCCTGTCAGTTTTTCACCTGGACCCAAGAAGACACTCTATGCAAGTCTATGGGCAGCCGGGTTTAAACAGAGTCCGTTTACATCCGGTTAGCCCCGGCTCCAAATCCATCCGGTAAAACAGACGGATCATTGATCAGATGGTTCAGATTTTATGAGAACTACCAGGGTTGCAGCGGTTGCAGCTGGGACCTGGCTCTGGCGCTCCACCACTGTCCTGAAATCATTAGTCTGTATTGCTTTAGAAAAACTGTCACATGACACTAAACAAAAATGTATCAGTACTTGTGTCTGTAAGTACTTGGACAAGTATCAGTACTTGTACTTGGAAAATAGTATAGGTGCATCCCTTTATTTATAGTTATAAAAACAAAATCATACATTAATCAGAGATGTACAAATCCCAAGAGCTCCGTGTGCTCCTTACAAATGACAGCTGCCTCCTAACTTTTGAGTTTTTCTCTAGTCTAGTCTTGGAGCTCGAAAAGTATCTGTACTTGTACTTGTACCGAGTACGGTACTTAGTATCGGTGCATCCCTAGTTTTGACGGACCGGATTGTGCCGGACCGGGGATAATCAGATTCCCCATAGACAGACATGGGGTTCAGTTTTTTTCCTCCATCCGCTCAGCACCACTCTGATCAGGAGAGGATCTGTTGACGGATCCTCTCCCGATCGGCACGTTTGAAAGGGGCCTTAGGTTAGACGCCATTGTATGTTTGTTGTTTGCAGATGTATTTGTTTGTCTGGCTTTTGCCCCCCCATGAACTTTGTATGACAAATATTTCTCGTCATTGTTGACAACACCTGGCACTTTACTCTCTGACATCGGCCGTTCCTGTTTGTGTTTACTCACAACACAGATAAGAGGCAATTATACGTTTCCTGCCAGAAGTTCCCACACAAGTTTTTTCCTTTTCTTCTATCTATTTTTTTTTATATAAAATGATTATGGCCTTGTTTGCACGGATGTTGGTTTGCGGAGGATTCGCTGGGAGGGAAATGCTTATTTTGTGCAGAATGTGATGTCAGAAGGACAAACGGCAGACGATGATTCATGAAGGGCACCTGTACCTTGATGGGGGAACCAGATTTCATCTTATTACCCTATAACACGAGGTAACCAAACTTTGGCCCTCAAGCTGTTGTGGAACTACAAGTGCCATAAAGCATCGCAAGACTCCCATTGGGCACTGCAAGACTCTTTACAACCACAGACATGACATCCAGAGGCAGATGCATGATGGAATTTGTAGTTTCACCACAGCTGGAGGGCCAGAGTTTGCCTACCCTTGCCCTATAAATTACCCTCGCAGGTTGGCATCACTGGTATTTCATGTTATGGCAGCACTAGGAGCTTTGACTAAGATATATTAGATTGCATTTCCAGCTGCAGCAGAAATACAAGTGCTGTGCCCTAGTCGAGAAGATGAAGGCTACAGCCCCTGTCAGATTTATATGTCCCACACTGTCTGGTGAAACCGTTGTCACTGGATATGTCCCCCACTTTGGTGAAACCGTTGTCACCGGGACAGGAAGTGAGGGTGATTTTCTCTGTTGGAGTCCCAGATAGCACCTGACAGGAGCACTAACCATGCCCCAATCTATCCAAAACTAGAAAAAAAGGTTTTTGGCTTGACTTTACTGGCTTACTTTAAGGAAGCTCTCTATTCATGATACGCCCTTTCATGTCTATGTTTAAATGTAAGCAGTGCAAACATCTGCATTTGGCTTGGTACCAGCCTCTTGCACCTCCCTGTAAAGTAGAGCTTATACTGTGAGAGGAAGAAGCAGCACAAGGAACCACTCAGTTCATATGCTGATAAGCATGCTGTTAGGAGCAGAGAGCAGATTGACTGAGGGATGAGCTCATCACTGTGCTGCTTCTGCTTTCGCTGTCTAGTCACAGGTGGGGCAGGTCCTGGAGGACCTGGGCTCAGAGGAAGTGAGTTGAATGATGCTTGCTCTCAGGCTGAGGGCATCTTTTTTTTTATTCCTTTTGATCTTGTCATTTTTGGCCAGAGTCCTTCTTTAAGTCTTGCCTGTTCCCAATGATTGCAGACAACTGCCCCAGACTCTGGTACAATGTGTGGAGGGATCAGACTCTGTAAAGGATTTTTATTAGTATTTCTGATCCCAGTGGAGACATTACTGCTCTGCCAGTCAGGGTTCTGCTTTGAGCCGCATGCTGTACAATGCATTCTTCTTCTAACCCCGAGGAGAGCGGAATATATAGAAAATGCACCAGGAAATTCAGCGTTTACCCCCTCGTCAGCAATCCCCAACATTCCTCCGTGGACCGCTTTTAGCATCACGTTTATTGAAATGTTAAATTTTTAAGATTACGGGATTTAAAAATCCAGCTGAACACGCAGTAATTTTTCTTCTAGAAGCCAAAGACTCGGCATTTATTAATTCACAGAGTAATATCCGATTTCTAGATGTTTTCCATCCTCCGGGCTTTTGGTTCACTGAGCTATTTTAGATACAGGCATTCGCCATGGAATAATTCTAACCACTTAAAGCTGAACTCCGGGCACTCCAGAGCTGTTTTGTTTTTTCTTCAGTCAGCCTTGCCATTCAGTTCTGGGAGCTCACATGCAGATAGAACACTAGAGCAGGATACACTCACCCAAGTTGCTAAGGGGGTTATTAACTATATAGCCATAGCTGCGGGTGATCCTTCGGGTCTCTCAAATTCGAACCAAAGGGCTGCAGTACGGGCTATTCACAATAGCCCGTATGGCGGCCGAGCGGCTCAACCGAGCTTTTTTTTTTTCAAATTCTTTGCACTTGTTTTCTATTCTGCTCAGTACCACGGAGGTACCGAGCAAAATAGCCAAGCCGAATGACGCTCGGAGGCATCTGGCTATTCACTCACTGCCGTTCGGCCCCTATGAGAATAGGGGCGAACGGCAGTGAGTGAGCTGCTGGAGCTTCAACTGAAGCAGGGATGGGCAAACTCCACCCTTCCAGCTGTTGTAGAACTACAAATCCTATGAGGCATTGCAAGAGTCTCACAGCCACAGCCATGACCCCCACAGACAGATGCATGATCGGATTTGCAGTTTGACCACAGATGGAGGGCTGGAGTTTGCCCCCCTCTGTAATAAAGGAATCAAGAAGCCATCACTGTTTATCACAGTAAGGGCTAATCCACACATGCGTGCATATCCATATGGCGTGTGTGCCCGTGCAGAGACCCACAGGTGCAGTGTGTAATTGTGTGCAGCCACCTGTACATCCCCATTGGAGGACATGGCTGCATGTGGCTACATGCCAACGTCCGTGCAGGTCCGGGTGCATGTACCGCTGTCTGTGTCCAATTGCTTGCACCCGGTCCTGCATTGATGTGCAGGCCCATGTGAATACGCCCCAAAGCAGAAGGTTTGCACATGTCATATTCCATCATGTATCCCAAAAATTAGAGGATTATTCCTTATTTCAGGACAGTGGGTGGAGCCATGTAAATCATTCCTTTATGAACCAAACAGCCAAACATACAGAACCGCTGGTGTATAGTGCAAATATAGGCCAATATTATAGGGCCATTTAGAAACACTCAGCAGATACTCCGTGTTCCATGAATAACTTAAAATTCATAAATGCAATGTTTAACATGGAACTACAACCGCCTATCCCTTGCAGCCAAGGAAGGTGCCATCTTAGCCTCTGTTTGGATTCCAGTTGCCATGGTGCTGCACATGTGGTCTGCTATAACACTGGCCATTAAAGGGCTCAAAGGTTTGGTTGAGAGATGAAATAAGCACACTGGCAACCTTGACGGTTGTCATGCCTTAAAAGTAACCGTTTTGGGGGACATTAAGTTGGTGGGTAAAGTTCCTCTTTAACCAAAGCTCACGTTTTAAGCTGCACAATTTTTGAGGCTTGTTCGCCTTTAAGTGAAAGCTGTTCATTTCTAAATCTGCCTAATTGCTCATTACTGGGCCTGTGAAGAAAGTGTCTGTTTTAGAACTGTAATTCAGTTAAAAAAAATAAAAAATAGAGGGTGAATGGTGCCAGGAGGCCCGCTTCCAAAAAGTGAAGTGAATTTCTCCACACCGAGTGTGGATGAAGGGAAAAATCGTCCAGTGCCAGAATTTTGGAGAACCGTTTTTATCACCTCACGTGAACTTCTTCAGTATGCAAGCAAACTGTTTGTGATGGAAGCGATGCTGAAACCGCCTCACCTCTCAACCGTTTATTTTTTTGGACCGGGCTTTTTTTTCTCATCGCTCTCGTAGGACAGTCAGAAGCTTCAAGGCCTAGTTGTGGAGAGATGAGGCAATGGGAAATGCAGTGTTGCCCATAGCAACTGGTCAGTCAGCCGTTATCTACTGCCCTGCCTTAGCGATGGAAGGGTTTGGCAGATTCTTGCTGCCATTTTGTAGCCGTATGTTGGTAAAATGTGTCTTGTTTTGTGAAATTGTTGAAAAGTTTTATTTACAGATCTTTCCAGTATCAGAACTTACATTGCATTCCGCAGTGGCGTTTTCGGTCTGCCGTGTGATCTCCTTCAGTTGGCTGTCAGGCTGCCTATCTGATTGGCCTGATAGGCAGCTCAACAGCCACCTTTATGAGCACACATGGGAGGCTAAAGCTGCCCATACACGTTACAACCATCGCATGACTTTCAATGTGCGATGGTTTTAAGGTGGTTAAAATTTCGTACGATCTGCCCATCTTAGACAGGCAGATCGTACTTGCGATCATCGCAAGCCCTCTCCGATCAGGGGAGGGCTTGCGATGATTGCAGTGCTGAGTGGGCAGTGTGCGCTTGCGGCATTTCGTTTTCCGAGCACGCCACCAACCCGCCGAAAATCGTACGATTTTCGGCAGGTTTTCCAGCCTGCACAGAAGACGAAAGTCGTGCAACCTTACAGTAGAAGTGGTGGCACGCTGCCCATACACAAGCCGATTGTGGTGCTAAGCCATTGCTTCACAATTAGCAATATCATTGTTAGCCTGCTGCGTGTGTTCCTCTAAGTGGCCGTTGGCCTGCCACAGGAAGTGCTGTTACTGGTAGGATCTCCAGGTAAGAAAATTGACTAAACAAGCCTTGCTTAAAGCAGAACTCCAGGATTTGTCGTTTATGGATATCTACATTGCTCCAGCTTGGCTGGATGAAGTACCCATATCTGATCTTTGGAGGGCCTCTGGGGATAAAATTCACTTTATGAATGGTGTTAAACCCCCTTCCTGTCCAGGCCATTTTTCAGTATTCAGCGCTGAGGTTTATTTTAATTTTATTTTTTTAATGGACTTTCATTTTTAAACCTTTTTGTTTTTTACACATAACTTTATTGCTATCATAAAGGGGACTAACAAGCCCCCTATGTGATAGTACAGACACAGTGGCAGGTCCTCTTTACGGAGACATCAAGGTTCTATTAGAGCCCTAATGTCACCTAGGGACCCCAAAGAAGCTGATGAAGCAGAGATCTGCTTCACCAGCTTCTTCTCTGGCTACAGCAGCTGGAGAAATGACAGGCTGAAGGCGGAAGTGATGCAATGCACATCACTTCCACTTTCAGAGATCGGAGGGGAGATCAGCCAGTGGATGTATGCTGATCTCCCTCCGTTTGCTGTGCAAAGACCCACTGTGCCGGTCCCAGGCCCTCATGGGGGCCAACGAAGCCCAGGATAGCCCAGCACACATTGGGCGCAGTATTCCTCCCACGCACCATGCAAGTGATCGGGCAGCCACAGAAACACATACATGTAATGTATGGCAACCAGTCCTTAGATATGGTGTCTGCCTTAGTTTAGATTCTCAAGCTTGTCCATTATTTTCACCAGGTGATCCTGCCAGTAACATACTTCCTGTCCTAGGGTGACAAGACTCACTCCCTGTACTGTATCTATGGATTGTTGTCGCCTTCCTTCACTTCCTCCTAACGCACACGAGACTGGATTTCTGGGAGGATTTTTTTTTTTTTTTTTGCACATATATAATAAAACATTTTCAGTATTAAACAGCCCAAAAAGGGAAAAGTGAGAGAAGGTCATTGTTAGAGCTCACATACACTTTTTTGGTGCCATTGTTTTTATTTTTGAGAATTCCACAGACCCCACAAAACAAACTGCACGTTGCGAGTCAGAGCAAAATACATATAAACGGAAGAATAAGGACAACAGGAAAAGCTGATGTTCTGGGTTACAATTCTTTCTCACCAAATAATTCCCTCATGCAAAATCCAAGCCGCTATTTTCTGGATGAAAAGGGGAACAAGCACATCCGTCTTTTTCGGTGAGAATCTTTGCTGCGCTCATCGCAGCTTCCAACTGGCATGTATCGCTCCCAGCTTTAGCCTCGTCCAGGAACGGCGGAGTATAATCGGTGCGGTGGCCTTTGCAAAGCGCAGCATTCCTTCATAGACAACCGCTGTGTTTTTAATGCCTTAGAATGTAGCCGTTATGGATTAAGTTGGCGGGACAGGGAAGGGATAAGTTAGAAAAGGAATTTTTGCAGGGGAAGGAGATATTGCACTTTCAATAGTAATATTTAAAGAGACCCTGTCACGACCAAACTAAAAAAAAAGTAAACAAACACAACTTTAATTACAACCAGCACCCCCTTCTTGTTCTTTTGCAGATCTAGAAGCATCGGTAGAATCTTCAGCATCTCCACTCTGCATGCCATGGCTCCATCGCCTTCCACTATGTCACTAGTGTGTCTCTTCAGCACTACAGGGAAGTGTGGGATGCTGAAGATTCTACCAGAATATAGGTTTAGGCGTTTAAGGTTACATCTTAAGGGTTAGGTTAAGTGTTAAAGTTTTGGCTGGAAGGGTTCATGTTATAGTTATTTTAAATATTTGGTTTAGAGGAAGGGATAGGCTAGAGTAGCATTTCTTAACTTTATTTTCAGTCTTGAAACTCTTTAAAAGTATGCAAAATCTTGAGGCACCCCAGCCTAAAATGGAAAAAAATGACGAGTGACCCTTTCAAAATCCATAGCAGACCTTTATTTCAGATAGGGGTCTGGTATGGATTTTAAGGGGGACCCCATGCAAAAACACACAGTCCCCCCTTCAAATCACACATGAGAGCCCCCCTTTCACATCAGAGTTCCCCTTAAAAACCAGAGACCCGCCCTTTACATTAGGAGCCCTCTTCACATCAGGAGCTCCCTCCTTTCAAATCAGGATACCCCCTTTTACACTAGGAGCCACTTTCCTTTAGAGCCCATTACATGCTATGATGCTGAGGCACCCAATGAGGAAGCCAAAAGGCACCCCACGGCTGGGCTACAGTGAAGTTAAGTGTAAGAGATAGAATACAGGTTGGGGTCCTGGGCAGTTATACTAAAATTCATATTTGTTTAATTCATATTTGTTTTTTGTGCTGAACGTTTCCTTGCCAAGATCTCCATCACTGAAAATGTGCATACCCCTAGCCTTAGGAGGCAATAAGGCTCTATTGCCTTAACACTTGGAACTTGTCAGGATGAGAAAACAGAGTGATGACCTTATAAGTGTGGTTATGCTTGTTTTTTGTCTGGTTAGTAGGTTGGGGTCAAAACCCAAGGCTAGGAAAAAAAACCCTTGCAGTGCCCACCAACCACCCGAACAGCACCACAAGGGTTAAATGTTCATCAAGTTTAGGGGAGAGATAATGAGTCGGTTTTATTATCTTAACCCCCCACTCCAGTAGAGTCCAGTGCTATGCTCCTTAATACTCCTGGCGGTGGGGTGTACTAGCTATGTATTGTATATGTAGGAGGCAAGGGTGGTCACACAGATTGATGGAACCTGGTGGAGCAATTAATAAGGTAAGTATTCCCAATTCTTCTACCCCTAGACAAACATAAACATTTAACCTTTGCAGTGTGGGGGTCCACTACAAAGGTACTTTTTATTCCTGCCTAGAGTGCAGCTTTAAAATAAATGGAATCAATTTTCACTGAACACATAGCTGTACTGAAGGAGTCTTGTAGTAGTTGCCTGGAGTCTTTTTAAATTAGGGCATTTCAGTGGTTTATTCATTTGTGTACTTGGCCAGCGTTCATCTTAAAAATAAATTCTGACTGCACAAGCTCAGCAGAGCCCAAACTTGACATCTAGTACTGGGTGCTCCAGGATGATATTGTGTTTGATGACTAAGCCCCATCACTCGCAGAGAAAAAGAAAAAGCTGAGTCAGGGGCTTTTCTGAGAAAGCAGACTGTGAATAACAAGCTTGTAACAGTCTGAATACGCAATTTTAATCTCCGAGTGTCTGTATGATGAGAAAACGGTATACAGAATATAGGATCCCTCCCCGAAACTTAACATTGTCGTGTAAGATTGTTGATTGTGTGATGCTATGAGGGAATCTGTAACATCTTCACAAAAAGCTGTGAAAATGTGAAATAGACTTCCTTGGGAATTGGTTCTAGCCAGCTTAGTTGATTGTTTAAAAAAAATGCTGGATGCCTTCCTAAATGTACTGAATATAACTGATAGATTTTGATTCAGAGAATGTTCTTAGGGCAGTGAGGATCAACTAATAGGGGGCCCCTGAAATCACCAAAGGGCCGTACCTAATATTTGGTAAATGTGATTCTAAGCTGTCAGAGACTGAAGACCCACTATAGGATTTGTTCAAAGACTGCAAAGATGCTAAAGGAGTTGTTGGAGATAAGGAGCATGGTGCAGAAGACAGTCATAAATATATACACATATATTGTAACGTGACAGATGTAATCCTTCTCCAGTCTACTAAAAGGGTTTTTTATTGCTGTCTCCCCTATATGTTTGCTACGAGGTTTTGTGCACAAATCTTTTATTGCTGTGTATTTTCTTATTGGGGAGATTCCCTTCACTTCCTGCCAGAATTGGAAGTTCTGGAAAACATCTCCAATGGAAACACTAACACAAAAACAGATATTTAGTAGAGTGAGGAAGGATTATAACGTCTGATGATTTTTGTATTGCTGTTTGCTGGACACAAACAAAAATAAACATATAACATATTTTTATTCTTTCTCATTCTACCCAAAATGAAAAAATAATAGGTTGGAGTTAGGGTTCAAAAAAAATCCCACCCACCACCACCTA
>NW_017307274.1:74382-152064 GCF_000935625.1 Nanorana parkeri | reverse complement strand
ACGTACCTGTATGCACCATCATTTGACCTCACGTGTTACCTCTTATGGAAATGGAGTCCAATAAGCTGAAGACAGGGCCCGCCAACTGGTCTTGTTGTCACCCCTTGCATTGTGATGTCACTTCTGTCAGCCAATTGGCATGGTCTTCTTCAACACAAAGCAATATAGACACTGCAAGAAGGACCCTTCCACACCATAGTCCAGAAGAAAGAAGATTCTGACCCCGGGATGCCACATGACTATGGTTGTGGATAAGAAAATTAAGCTTTTTGTTTATTTTTTAATAAAATCTAGCGATTAGCTGAAAGGTAATGGGAATGTGTTGGGGGTTAATGCTGTAACTGGTGGTCAGCTCTAATAACACTCTTGAACCTTCTACATAGAATCCGTGTTGTTGTTAAAAACTAGTATACGGGAACCCCTTTAATTGGCTTTAGCTAATGTCCACTGTATATGGCTGATTAAGTAGTGATGTCAGCGTTACATTTTTAAAATACCCACGTTCTTCACTGCTGCTGTTTTTGGTTATTAAAAAACCTGTTTGGATTAAAAATTACATTCTACAGAAACTCGCCATGGAAATTCCATCATAATTGATATGAAAGAACTCCTAAACATTTTCGTTACCCTGTATTTTTAAAATAAACTTCTCTGTCACGTCTCATAAAGTCACTCTCAGTTTTATTTTAAAGCTGAACTCCATGCCAGCATTCTGTCTAGGTATTGATTCGTTCAAACACATTTTTGTACAGAGCTACCATGGGTACATAAATCTGTCTTCATGTCAGCCAACTATGCAAAGGGAAGGACAACTTTTGGAGTGACAACATTTTGAGCAAATCCTGCTCTATGGCATTGCGTAGTGTTGTCTATTTAACAGAGAGCTGAGTGAGGATCTCATAAGTGGGCTGCTACTTATTTATTGTCCAATCATAGGCTGGGGCAGATGCTAGATAAGACAGTATGACTTAACTGCTGCAAAGTCTGGAGAGGGGCCACCAGAGGTGCAAAACCTGGCTGTACTGTCATGGGGGCTTCAATATTATGAATGACTTAAAAGCAATTTAAAATGAAAAAATTGCTAACTGTAAAAAGAGTTGTAATACTTACCCTTCCTGCCACCTGTGATGCTGATCTTCACACTCTTGAAGAGCTTGTGCTGTTGAAGATTCTTCCATACTCTATATACTTCCAGGACTTTCAGATGCATGATCTCCCACAGTGTGCTATGGCTCCATACGTTTTGTCTGTGTGCACGTTGGTGATATTTCTTGTCCTGCTCTGCCCTCAGAAAGTGAGGGCAGAGCTCCTTCAAGGGACTTTCTCCCCAGACCATTTATTTCAACAAAAATCGTCCAAAAATATTATATGAACATTTACATTTTTTGCCTGTTATTTACCTGTAAAAGCTTCTCTTGTGTAGACCTGCAAAAGCCCTGAGACCGTTGCTGGGCTGGGTCATCTTGGATGTGATGCCAGCAGTCCGAGCCAACTCAGAGCTGTCACTCAAGTGAGACTCTATAGTACTTCCCTTCGCTGCTCTCCCGGCAGCTAAAAAAGAGGTTATATAGGGAGGGGAGGGGTGGAAGAGCTGGGCCAGCACAGAGAGTATTTAGACATTCCCAGAAGAGAAGGGGCAATATTGTGCAAGGAGACAGGGGGCTGTGCTAGGGAAATTACTCTTCCTGAAGTAGTCTAATTTTCTAAAAATTTGAAAGAAACTTTGCAAGTTAATAAAAAAAATATGAAAATGAAAAACAATGCAAATAAGCATTTAAAATACTAGATTTTTTCTGTGTTCCCTATAGACTTATGATAGTTTCCTGATCTGGCCAAAATGAGTTGGAGCAGGGCAAGGGTTATCTTGTGTCTTAAAGCAGCCCTTTCCTTTGCCAGTATTTACAGGATTCACTGCCAAATATAAACTATTCAGCTAATTAACAGCTCACTGGTGTAAATTCAGTGGGCACAAATTCTTATCCAGTCTGTCTACTGAGACAAGGTTATTCTCCATTGGGTGGCCCCACCTGGATGGATCACTGGTTTTCACTCTTGATGGATCACCGGTCTCCACTCTCAATGGATCACTGTCTCTGCTTAGAGTGGTGACACGAGGAAGTGCATATTCACAGGGGGGTGCCATTGTGCCATTGTGTCAGTGCATTGAGGAAGTACATCCTATGTGCATTTTCAACAAGTAAGTTTACAAACTTCTAGATGGATCTGGTTATTAGGAGTGGGATACAACTTATGGAAATTCGATATAGAAATACAGATTTATTTTTAGTTTTTGACCATAGATACCCTTAAAGGAGCTCACAGGGGCTAGCTGTTATATCCTTCTGGGCGTCCACTGCATGCCTGCAAGGTTACTGTGAGAGCAGGAGGCAGAGAATGCATCCACGTAGACAGGCTGGCAGGCAGATCCCTGACACAGAATGTGCTGGTATTTGTAGCTGTTTGAATTTTCATAGTTAACTCTCATGTCGTCTTTCCCCCTCCGGCCCGGAATCAAGCAAGCCTTGCTGTCTCTTGCAGTCTACTTTTATTCTTATTTCCAGTCCAGCTACACAATCACATTCTGACTTTTATGTATTTATTCATGAATTCATTTCAGTTTTAATTTCCTCCTTCACTCTGTTCCTTTCCAAATCCTTCCCTTGCCTGTTCAGATCGCCTACACTGTGAACTTGGGCAGAACCTTCTTCGTCTCCAGCAGCAAAGGAAAAAAAAAGGGAGAATGAAGTATCTGAGCAGGTTTAAAGTATCGATCTACCAGCTCTGATATAACAGTGTTTGGTACTTCTTAACAAGTTGAATCAACAAAGTAGATCTAAACACAAGTACTGAAATACGCTTTAGCACAGTGTTGGGGTTTCAAAAGTTTGCTTTCAACCTTTTTTTCATTTGCAACTTTCATGAAAAGAATACCTGGTGATCCTGCAATGTAGGACCTTGTGCGGGCACTTCCGGGTACAGGGTGTCAACTGTCGCTTAAATGTGTCCTTGTGTTGTCTGTCACTTGTGTAAAGGGGCTGTAATAGCAGTGATCTCTAGCAGTCTAACGTAAAGTGTCTCCAGTCTGACTGTCTCCTAAAGCATGCCCTTGTCTCTAACAACTCATAATGCATGTTTGCAGTCTCTAACCATCTCGTCTGCAATGAGTGTACTCTCTGACCACCTTCTGTTGCATGTCTGCAGTCTCTGGACACCTCCTGTGCATATCTTCAGTCTCTGACAACAGTGTGTCAGCACTATCTGACCATCTCTTATAACATAACTAGGGATGCACCGATACCGATACTAGTATCGGTACGGGTGCCGATGCCGAGTATTTGGGCGAGTACTCGTACTCGCCCAAATGCTACAATACCTAGCCCGATACTTGAGTTAATTATGAGTCTTTACACGCTGCCTGGCTTCCTGATTGGATCGTGACGAGGGAGCATGGAGCCGGGTGGCAAATCTTTACACACCGCCCAGCTTCCCTACTAATCTGGAAGCCAGGTGGCGAGTCATTACACGCCGCCTGGCTTCCTTAATGGGACTTCCGGTATCAGTATTCGGTATCGGTGAGTACCGAACAAAAAATATCGGTACTCGATACCGAAAAACTGGTATCGGTGCATCCCTAAACATAACTGTAACATGTCTGCAGTCACACAGCTTTCTGTAGCATCACAATTACTGAATATTATTACTGAATATTATGTGCTACCCTTTGGTAATATCTGTGGTCACACTTGACACTCTCTATATGGACTAAGTTGACCACCACTGATATAAATCCCTTACCACTTTATTATCTGTTTTCCATTGTCACCAGCAGGAACGCAGACAGTCGTAGCTCTAGTCTGTGTGGACAGACATAAGGAAAGGCTCCAGGGTCTATTCAGGCCTTCATATTGTTGTCATTTTGTGTTCCTTGGTTCCATCATTACCCGTGCTTTCCTCATTAAAGCCTCACTTCCAGCCATAGGAGCATGCTAAGGACGTTGTACAGCACAGAGTCATGAGTCAAGGGGCTGCAGCTCCACCCAAAAGCACATTGAAAAGCCTGAAAATGTATTTTATAAAATGCAAATGAAGTGTAACACTGATTGTATTCTCTAAGCTTAGTACAGGTGCAATGTGTCCTGCATAGCGCTGGCAGTTGGCGGATTCCTTCTCTTTGTTGATGATTGTGCAGCTGCAGCAGAAAAGAGGGTGAAAAGCGTATTATAAACACACGCGTGTCCTAGAAGAGCGAGGCCAGGCGAGCTCGGGTGCCAGGGAGTATAAAATGTATCAAAATATGAGCAACGAAGACAGATGGATTCAAATATTCAAGGGAACGCCATCTTCCAAAATACACACAGCACAATCCTAAAATGGCTTTTTAGTTCGGCGGATTCAGGAAGGCAGCTGGTTACATAACGTGTGTATATTTGTATTCAGGTCACTCCTCAGCAAACCTCACTTTCTATGCAAATTCCTTCTATGATATTCGCCACTTATGAGGCTGACAGTGCAGAGCCCAAGACCGGTCCAGGGCTGATTACTACCTCCTTGTGGCTTAAAGGAGAACTCCTCCCCACAAGGAAAAATCTTTTTTAGTGGCCTGTAAAATCTTTTTTTTACTGTTTGGACAGATCTTGGTTCTGTCGGTGTCTCCTTTGCTGCTGTATGCTGCTGCTATGATGAGTGAGACTTGGCTTTCCAAACCTGCTGTGATCCGTCTATGTGGTTTCAACTCCACCTGCTTAAAGGAGAACTATAGGGCAACCTTTTTTGACCATAGTTCTTTTCAGGGTCATGGGAGGACATATACTAATGTCCTCTGGTGACCCAAAACTCAGCATATCGCGGACTATTGCCTGCTATATGCTGAGAGCGTAGAGCCTCACCGCAGCCGGGATGGATCTCGACAATACTGTCAAGATCCACCCTGCTGACTGATTGACAGCTGGTTCTGCCTCTCTAGAGGCAGAGCCATCTGTGCCCGCCCCCTCCCCTCCGTTCCTCCAGTCAGCGCAGGAGAAACAGAGAGGGGAGGGGGGATCCCTGTGGGATGTGGTGACTGACAGTCACCACGCTGCAGGGAGAGGATTGGGAAGTCATCGATCGGCGGTATGTGTTCGCTGTCTTCCCAATCAATAGAGCCGACCTGTGACAGCTTCAGTGTCACAGGCAGCTTGAATTATGGAGAGTGTTTGTTTTTCACTCATCCTATAATTCGCCTTTAAAAATCAGAATATAGGCAGCAGGCCCTTTATGTTGGCAAAAACAATGCCTTACCCACTCCTGGCTTCACCTTTTATTTACCATCCTTTGTTGCATCTTGGTGCTGCTGATTTCCTGCAGGCACTTTCTGTCTACATGCACTTCAACAATGGCATTTCTCAGTCTGGGTCTCCTGATGATAATGACAGTAGACCATGCTGTGTAATGTGCATTAATATATCTACTTGTAGTGTCCATTGGAAGCCCATGTGATAGGATAACAATGCAGGAGCACTATTGGGAGACAGCGACAGATTGTTGTCACCCTGCTACAGAAAGTGCCTTACTGGACAATCCATCCTCAGAGTACGTTCAGCCTTGTGTATGTTAAGCCCTCAGGCTGTACAGTGTCATTAATTGTCATGCTTGACGACCAATGATGCTGTGTACACCGGCCAACGGCATCCTAGTAAAGGTGCAACGTTAGGTGGCAAAAATGGCCACCTTGAACCTGGCCACAATGCTGCTGGAGGACCATAGGTGTGCAGGGCATTGTAAGGGTAAGCATGGTGCAGGTGCCAAGGCACACTCTACAAAGACAGGTGAAGGTGCCGAAATGTACCAGTGGAAAGAACAGATCCAGGTCCAAACCCAGTATAGACCTCACAGGATTAGATAGATAGATAGATAGATAGATAGATAGATAGACAGACAGACTAGATTTGCAGGTAAACTAGATCCATAGAGTAGATTCATAGACAATAATTATATTCATAGATGGATACAAACTCCATTATTAAATGGATTAATGGATGGATGCCAATTATATTAATGAACGATTCAAAGACAAAAACTATATTGATAGATAATACATTCATAGTTGGATTCATAGATTTATAGAAATTACTTAATATGTGGATTCATATATAATATTTAGATTCATAGATAAATCAATTGATAGATTATATTAATACAAGGATTCACAGATACAAAGTATTTAATAGAGGGATTCATAGATAATAATTGCAATTATAGAAGGAAGATACAAATTATATTAATACATTGATTCATACACAGATACAAATGATAATAAGAAATGGATTCATACACAGATACAAATGATATTAATAAATGGATTCATACACAGATACAAATTATTTAATCGATGGATTCATAGATTATAATTAGATTCATAGATACATTAATACATGTATTATATTAATAGATTGATTCATAGATGGATACAAATAGTAGATGGATTCCTAGACATTAGATTGGATTAATAAATTGTTGATATCTGTCACCAAGACATAAATTTTGTAGTGTCCATTGGAAGCCCATGTGATAGGATAACAATGCAGGAGCACTATTGGGAGACAGCGACAGATTGTTGTCACCCTGCTACAGAAAGTGCCTTACTGGACAATCCATCCTCAGAGTACGTTCAGCCTTGTGTATGTTAAGCCCTCAGGCTGTACAGTGTCATTAATTGTCATGCTTGACGACCAATGATGCTGTGTACACCGGCCAACGGCATCCTAGTAAAGGTGCAACGTTAGGTGGCAAAAATGGCCACCTTGAACCTGGCCACAATGCTGCTGGAGGACCATAGGTGTGCAGGGCATTGTAAGGGTAAGCATGGTGCAGGTGTCAAGGCACACTCTACAAAGACAGGTGAAGGTGCCGAAATGTACCAGTGGAAAGAACAGATCCAGGTCCAAACCCAGTATAGACCTCACAGGATTAGATAGATAGATAGATAGATAGATAGATAGATAGATAGATAGATAGATAGATAGATAGATAGACAGACTAGATTTGCAGGTAAACTAGATCCATAGAGTAGATTCATAGACAATAATTATATTCATAGATGGATACAAACTCCATTATTAAATGGATTAATGGATGGATGCCAATTATATTAATGAACGATTCAAAGACAAAAACTATATTGATAGATAATACATTCATAGTTGGATTCATAGATTTATAGAAATTACTTAATATGTGGATTCATATATAATATTTAGATTCATAGATAAATCAATTGATAGATTATATTAATACAAGGATTCACAGATACAAAGTATTTAATAGAGGGATTCATAGATAATAATTGCAATTATAGAAGGAAGATACAAATTATATTAATACATTGATTCATACACAGATACAAATGATAATAAGAAATGGATTCATACACAGATACAAATGATATTAATAAATGGATTCATACACAGATACAAATTATTTAATCGATGGATTCATAGATTATAATTAGATTCATAGATACATTAATACATGTATTATATTAATAGATTGATTCATAGATGGATACAAATAGTAGATGGATTCCTAGACATTAGATTGGATTAATAAATTGTTGATATCTGTCACCAAGACATAAATTGTGGAAGAATCTCTGCAAGCCCGCATTCACACCTGCACATTCTGGGATCGTGCGTCACGTTCACGCGTGTTTGACTCATTCATCTACTGCTGAGTTCAATGTGGCCTGAACACGTGATAAAGGCATCAAAAAAGCTCATGTAGAAAATTTTGCAGCATGTGTCCTGCGTTTATGGCTTCCGCTACTCTGCCCCTTTTATTGCATGCAAAAGTGGAAGAAAGACACGCACCTTCCTGGCCACGTTTAGGGTTCCATTAGAAGTGAATGGCAACGCAAGTGCATTTCACGTTCTGCAGCGTTTCTGTCAATGTGCAACAATGCTTGTGGTTTGGTGCGCGTTCATGGAACATGCAGGTGTGAATGCGGGCTAATAGGTAGATAGATGACAATACCTGACAGAGCTTCTTCTAAAATATTGATATTGCTCTCTGTGTAGTCACAAGGAGTATAAATCTCTCCATTGCAGACACAGCATTAAAATCCTTGATGTGTTATAACCCTTCTCCAGAGTTCCATTTGGAGGACTATGAGTCCTCTGTTTTGTGATTCTGCATTTACAATAACTCACAAAAGTATTCCCATACTGGGCACAGGTGAATATAATCTGGTATGATTGCTTTGGGTCAGACTGTATACTGTACAGCACAAGGCAATGTGCCCTCGCCGTTTTCTTATCATGAACAGCCAACCTCAGATGAAAGAATTGGCTTCCAGCAGCTGAAGAAATGTTTTTTCGTCTTTAACAATCCATTACTGGTTGGAAAGCCATTGTAAGTAATGGCTCCCTTCTTATGCTGAGACCCCAGAAGCATTGCATACAGCTACATTTCTCAGCACAGGCCCCAAGTATTGGTGAGAAGTAAAGTTAAAGAACAGAAATCAGAAAGCTGTCACAAAGTTTCACTTTTAAGACTGAATGCTGCAATTTGCCAGGAGTTTTCCTTTAACGATTCTTTGGCTGCATTTTCTTTCCAGGTCAGGGAACACACAGCCTCTTGGAAAATGGTCAGCGGATGGGCCAGTGCTATTTTATGCATGTAAATTCGATGGTATCTAACAGCCAATAAAATGTTCTACCAAACACGGGTTTTTTTGTCGCTGCATGTAGCTTTTGCTCTGCTCCGCCCCTTTTCTGCCTGACAAGCCCCTCCCACTGCCCATTTCACTAACCAGCAACAAATGCATTTCTGTCCGGGTTCTGATGACATTGGCTGATAGCTGCTGTCAAGTTGTTCAGTAACAGGAGCCAAACCAGAATGTCCCTTAAATAGATGAGCGCTCTCTATAAGAACACAGATACTTTATTTTGTGTAGTTTTCCTATTAACACTCGATAAACTTTGCATTCTCCATTTAATTAAAAGAAAAAAAAATCAACTTAGAACTATTTGTGTCAAAATTGGCCATATAGAGTCATGCCAGTGCAGCTGCAGAAAAAAAAAAAACGAACCCGTCAATAAATACCAACTGCTGTCTACAGAAAAAAGCACAAATATCAAAAAAGTGCAAACTACAGTAGCCCATAGGAACCGATTATAATTCATTTTGCTGATATCAAGTGTCAAAATAAAGGAAAGGACAGCGCCACATTGTGCACCTTTAAAAACTGGTTGTCAGTGGCAGCGACAAATGTTTGTTTCCTAAAGGAGTTGTAAAGTCCCAGCATATGTATTCCTATTACGTTAGCATTGTAATAGGATTACATACTATTATAGTGGTACATTGTTCAGACTTTGAGTTTTATTTCAGTAGGCCCCGTGATATGATTATTAGGAGTGGGATAGAATGTATATAAAAATACATATTTATTGTTAGTTTTTGACCATAGATACCATTTAAGGGCCCATTTCCATCAGTACAGTTGATATAGTTGTGCGTTATATTGCCAAAAGTGGTGCATGTCCGACTCTTTGGTACCTTAGAGTGCATTAGCAGTCTGTCCATTTCAATAGACTGCCTTAGCACAAGGCATGTCACCACACTGAGAAAAATTTAAATGGACCTTGAGGCTTTGTGTTGCAGTAGCCTGCATGTTTCCGCAAAGTACTTACACGCATTGCTGCTTTGCTTACAATGCACCTTGCACGCATTGTGCTGCATTGCCATTCATTCTAGTGCATTGCAGTACATTGTTTAAGACTTTGTGACATGACATGTCTAGACTTTTTGGTGCTTTGATAGACCATTATATTTAATGGGCTGCCTTAAAGGGTTATTAAACCCTCACATTTTGTTGCATATATCTACTGCTAGCAAGCAGTAGATATATGCAAAAACTTTTTTTTTTTAAACCCTTTGAAACAGGTTTAAACTCACCTGTGTCTGCGCCTCACACTCCCGTCTGAACATCTGAAGAATCTCGGGCGGCCGCAAAGGATCTTGGGACGGGCGCATGCGCAGTTCAGATGTTCAGCCGGGAGATGAGAAGAAACACAAGGTAAGTCTATGGAGCAGCGTGCACCCGCACAGACACTGTGGGACATAAGAGAAGAGGAGGTCAGAGGAGTCAGCGCTGGATCGGAGACGCTCACCAGCCCTGGAGGGACAGCTGAAAAGGACTATGAAGAAGATGTTCGAATAAAGAGGCATGATTTAAGGTAAGTCCTTACACTAACATTGGGTGGGGGAAAAAATGGCCTTTAAAGGAGAACTATGGGGTTAGGGCTTTTCCCTATAGTTCTCCTAAGGGTCATGGGAGGACACAAACTAGCGTCCTCCCGTCACCCAAAGCTCAGTATACCGCGAGCTACAGCCGCAGCCGGGGCGAATCCCGACGTTACTATCTGGATCCACCCAGCTGTGTGAGTGACAGCTGGCTCTGCCTATCTAGAGGCAGAACCAGCTGTACCCGCCCCCTCCCCCGTCCATTCTGCCAGTCAGCGCTGGAGGATCGGACAGGGGAGGGGGGAAATGACAGTCACGGCTCTCTGCAGGGACAGGATCGAGAAGTGAGCGATCGACGGCATGTGTTCGCTCACTTCCCGATCTATTGAGCCGACCTGTGACAGTTTCATTGTCACAGGTCGGCTAGAACTATGAGGCTGAGGGATTTTCACTCGCCTCATAGTTCTCCTTTAATGCTACTTTAACGCTACAGCACATACCACCAGTAGTGCCAATAACACCAACAGATTTGTTTCGATATCGCCAGAATACTGACAAAACAGAGTGGGGTGAGCTGATGCAGTACAGTAATGTCTGGATCAGGGGTATCCATAAACCATGCGGGTACAGAAACCAAATAATAGGGGTATGGGACTGGATTTTTGAATAAGTGGAGAAACCTTGATATGTCAGATGACATGCAACCAACTTTGTCAGTAACTGGACCTTGATTTTATGTGTTGATTTAGCAAAAACAGCAAATATCTTACTAGTTTTAGCTAACTTGTCTGTTTCTGATTAGCCATTTTTACAATGAATAAAAAAATTAATATAATGAGACCTGTATGCAATTTTACAAGTTCACATGCTGAAGAATACTATAGCTATATTAACAGTGAAACAACCTGGTGCAGAGGATGATGTGATTTGCATTAGTCGGCTGCAACATTGTAAAAAAGCATTACACTGATGATCATCAGTGTTACAAGTGCTTCACAGCCATTCATGAAGCAGAAGATGCAGTAATTTGTTTAGAGTGTGACTTTGGCTGTCAAAGTGAGAACCTTTTGGCCACCTCCACAAGACAGTGCTTGTTTGGCCTGGCGTTTGGCACTGCATGCTAGGAGGAAGGGAGAAGCTGACATGCACCCCTGGACCTGAAAGTACCGCATGTTTCCAAGGGTTAAGGGCCTGTCTATACAGGGTTTAGGCTTATGTTGATGATTCTTCTGCTATTCAGAATTCATTGACATGTGCATTTGACCTGGAGCTGACCTTCATTTGACTTGCTTCAAGCAGGTTTTCACCCCCATAGACTGGTAGAGTTATACAACATGCTTGAAGCCAGTCAACACAGGCCCTAAAAGAGCAGCTAGGGAGTGGTGGGAAAGTAAGTGGCAGTGGGTGGGTCAAGGTTGAGTTGGTGGTGCCCTATCAAGAGCGCCAGTCACTTTGCATGGGATAGTGACAAATGTGTTAGGACTTCAGATGGACGACCGCCCCTGAGATTGTGATTCGTGCTGGCAGAGAAACTAGCCCCCTCGGTGTGTGCGTACAACCATGGCCAGATTTCTACCCAGTACAAATCAATGACCAGAGTCGACACTGTTCACATGTAATTGCTCATACCTGAAGCTACATGCTAATAGGACTTTTGGCCAGCCCTGGTGGCAGGCAGTTTGCAGCCAGGACTGATGGTTCTGGCTGCACACAATCTGAACACAGCTAATGGCCCAGTTTGTATGTGGCCATAGCTCATAGTGCTGCTGCATCCAAATGTGGAGTTTAGCTGCATCTGAAGGTTGAATGAGTCCGTAGGTATTTCTTAGTAAGTGTATACTAAGAAGCAGGTGGGGAATGTTTTCTGGAGTTCTTCTATAATGTAGGTAGCAGACACGGCAGGCCTCTGAATCCTAAATGCTAGGCAAAAAACAAAGTTCCACACGTATCTTCCAGTACAAAAGGTGGACAGTGATTGTTTGTTTTCCCACACTGGGGATTAGGGTTATCTCCAGCACTCACGACTGTCTTCCTCCTACACCTTTCCCAGTGCTGCCAGCGGAATAATAGGAGTGTTGCAGGACTGAACGAGTGGGTGTGAGGCTGCCGGGGGAGAGATGACATCCTGTTTTTAACTCGCTCTTCAAAGAAGTCCATTGGAAGCAGTTAGACACATGGAAGTGCTCTATAAATATGTTTGAAAGGTTTATTTCCAGTGCTGGTGACAGCCAGGGGAATGCAAATCTCAGGGACGTGCAATGTTTGCAGGGGGAATTAGCACAGATTTGTTTGGTAGCTGCAGATGGCACAGTGCAGAGTTAAGGGTACGTTATCCACCTAAAGAGGGAATAACCGTGCCTTGCGTGACAATAAAGTGAACCTGTAGTGCAGTTATTAATGTAAAGATGGTAGGGAGGCAAATGTTGGTTTACCTCTCCAATAAAGCATACCCACAAAGCAGCCTTTCTTCTTTTTAACATGGAGGAACCTTGCAAATAACTTTCAAGTTTCAGGGAACTCCTGCTAATTATAACTACATCTGCAGCGTGAACTGTAAGTTGAGATTTAAGAATAAATAAAAGAACTGGTCAGTGAAAAAAATGCTTCTTACTTTGGTGCTCAGTGGAAAAAAATGCTCATTACCTTGGTGGTCAGTGGGACGAATGCTCCTTACATTGGTGGTCAATGGAAAGAATACTCCTTACGTTGGTGGGCAGTGGGAAGAATGCTTGTTACATTGGTGGGCAGCGAGAAGGATGCTCCTTACGTTGGTGGTCAATGGGAAGTATGCTCCTTTCATTGATGGTCAGTTTGAAGAATGCTCCTTACGTTGGTGATCAGTTGGAAGAATGCCCACTTTACAGATGACTAAAAAGAGCATTGGCATCTTTGGTTACTTATCTGACAGAAACTGCTACCTCTTCAAGGAACCACTAGCAAAGCCTAGTTTCCTTCTAACCCAGGTGTCATCTTTACTTTGAAAGCCAGAGATTTGTGAAACCCCAGTCTGTTTTTGGTTTTCTGTGTTCTGTTGGGGAGATTTCCCTTGACTTCCTTTCCTTAAAGGAGAATTATGGGGAGAGTGAAATACACTCATTCCCATAATTAGAGCCAATGTGTGACACTGCAGCTGTCACACGTTGGCTCTATTGATCAGGAACTGAGTTCCTGATCTTCTCTTTGCAGAGAGTGGTGACTATCATTCACCGCTCCCTGCAGGAATTCCCCCCTCTGCTCTTCATTCCTCCAGCGCTGACTGGAGGGATGGATGGGGAAGGGGGCGGGCACAGCTGGCTCTGCCTCTAGAGAGACAGAGCCAGCTGTCAATCAGGCAGCAGGGTGGATCCTGACAATATCGTCGGTATCTTTCCCAGCCACTATGTGAGTTTTGGGTCACAGGAGGACATGGTAATTGTCCTCCTGTGACCCTAAAGAGAACTACGGCCAATAAAAAGGTTAGGCCATAGTTCTTTTTTATGACACATTGGGAAGTGAGAGGGAATCTCTGCAAAGTGAGGGGGAAATCCCATCATAGACAGATGTCCCCTAAACAGCTATTCTCATTGGGAGATGTATTCCTCTATTCCTGTTGTAGTAAGAACGGTAACATTTTGGATTTCCCATCACTTTCTGGTGACCTGGTCTGATCTTGGGATACACAAATTCCTGGAGAAGGAAAAAATCCAGGCACAAAGCAGGGACTGTCAAGAGTTGTAAGGTAAAGTCTGCTCACATTATAACATATCAGGGACCATTGGGTGTAAAATAAAATATGGTGCAGCAAATTGTGAGAGTTCTACTCCAATCCAAAGGGGCAAAGCCTGATATAGAAACAGGAGCAGAGGCAGAAGAGATAGTTCGCTTGACTGTAAGCATCTGCTAGCAAGCAGCTTCGAGCATCCCTGCCAATCCCTACAGTCAGCTGGACTGTCTTTTCTGCTTCTGCTGATGGCCATGGCCAGAAGTTAACAGCTGTTGGACACTGAAGCTTACTTTAAAGCACTACTTTTGCAATGCAAGTGCAGGGCTGTATTTAATTTAATTAATACGTCGTTGATATCACATGAGGTCCAAGGGTGTGGAAATTTTGGAAAAAACTACTTGTCCAAGGACTAACGCGAGGGGCCGAATCTTCTTGTCCCTCATGACAATTTACTTGTCCTGATAAAAAAAAAAATATTTTAACCAAAACCGTATTTAGCAGTGCTAAGAAGCGCTTCTCATTGGTCAGTGCCTTGAGGTGACCGCGGTGACCAACGAGTGCTTGCAATTTGCGAGCGAAATTCAGAATACATGGAACAGGTACAGATAGTACACCCGTACTGGTGGACGGGAAGGACCGTTCGCCGAAAGGTAAGTAATAGTGGGAGGGAGATTTGTGCAGGTAATTCCATTTTCCCAAATTACTTGGGAAAGTGAATATACCCTTTAGGGTTGGTGCAGACTTGGGGATTCCCGGGACGTGCGATCGTGTGCGGTTGCATCCGCATGTATGGGGTTACATCTGCGTGACAATCCCTGAAAAAAGGTAGCTGTATCTATTTTCACGACATGCACCGCGCAGTATTTTCAACTGTGATTGTGTGGGATCGCCCGGGCGGTATTGCAGCAGGTAAACGCGCAATCTGCCTGGCATGACTGGGGTGCCATTAGAAAATAATGGCAGTGATAGCACGATCAGCGGTGGTGTGCGATTCCGTGACCACCCAGCCATCCGCTCGGTTTTGTGCACGATGAACGGTCAGTCATGGATCGCACACCACTGCCGATTGTGCTGTCAGTGCCATTATTTTCTAATGGCACCCCAGTCGTGCCAGGCAGATTGCGTGTTTTCCTGCTGCAATACAGCCGTGCCCGTGCGGTTGCACACGATCGCAGTTGAAAACACTGCGCATTTATTCGCATGCAGATGGGGGCAGCGGGGCTGGTTTTCATTTTTTAAATTTTTATTTGTTTTTTTCATTTGTTTTATTATTTTTACTTTATCGCCTTTTTATTTTTTACATTTTTATTTAGTTACATTTTTAATTATTATTATTTACTTTAATTCTTTTTTAAACTTAACTGTATTGCTTTCACACAGGGGTTAACAATCCCCTGTTTGATAGCATTTTAATGGGTGACAGGTACTCTTTATTGAACCTGTCACCTCCAACACAGGAGTTCTAGCAGGCACTGTTGCTAGAACTCCTGTGACAGGAACGAGCAGCGGCCGCCGAGGACAGAGGCTGAGGGAGGTGACAGAGCCTGTCACTACTCCACGCCCCCCGCTCCGTCCCCGCTCCACGCTCTGTCCCTGCCCCCCGCTCTCAGCGCTCCACGTTCCATCCACGCCCCCCGCTCTCCACGTCCCCCGCTCGCAGCGCCGCTCTCGGCGTTCATTTTAGGAAAAGAAAACCAGCCCTGCTACTAGTCCGTAGCAGGGCTAAAACAACGAAAAAAACACTTGTCCGGCGCCCGGAAGTACATGTCCCTGGCGTCGGGCGATATGAATTCCACACCCCTGAGGTATATGAACCCTGTTTATCTCCCTGTTTCTCTCAATCATTATACTTGCTATAGGACCTTTCTCTGCACCATCTTTATTTTTACTTACTATACAACCTTTTTCTGCAGCTCCTTCGCTTATACTTCCCATAGAATATTTCTCTGCTTCATCGTCACTTATATTTGCTATAGAACTTTTCTCCGTAGAACCTTTAGGGCCCGTTCACACCAAATACAGTGCGTTCCGGCCCGATTCTGTGCTCGGTAAAATTCACTTCAATGGCCCGCCACGCCCCCTCCTGCCCCAACAAAAAAGTGAGCCGGCCGCAATGCGTTCTGGCCAGAATCAGGCTGGAATCTGGTCTGTACGTAGGGTTGCCACCTTTTCTTCAAGTGAAACCCGAACACTCTAGCGCCACACGCAGCAATGTCTTTTTTTTTAGACTATAGAGGAGAGGCAGCCAGGAGAGGGAGTGAGGAGACCAGCTAGAGAGGACTACAAATCCCAGCAATACATTATACAGCAATATAAAATAATATGGAGCTACATACTCTGTGTTGTTCTGTGTTGACGCACTGATGTCTCCACTTGGCCTGGTGGTCTGTGCAGGCTCTCATGTGGGCTGTATGGGCTATGGTGGCGTAACTAGAACTTTCATGGCCCCGGTGCAAGAAACCATGAAGGGCCCCACAACCGACATGGCACCGCATGGTTAACAGGAAGGCTGCCGAGGTCCCCAGCAAGCGTGGGACCTCAGGCAGCCTCTTGTTTAAAATATTAGTGCCGGTGTTCCGTCGAGAACGCCGAGTCAGTATCTGCATTTACGCACAGATGGGATTAACGAGGAAACCGGCATTTATTTACAAAGTATTCGTTTGTAATGGTTAATTGTGACCGGTAATAATATGCCGTCCATGGCAGCGAATGATGGAATATTATTAATGGTCACAATTAACGATTCAAACAAAAAACTTTGTAAATAAATGCGTTTCCTCGATAATACTGGTCTGTGCGCAAGCGTAGATGCTGAGGTCGGCAAATTCGACTACGTTGGCGTTCCCGATAGAACACCGGTATCTGCGCTTAGTATCGGGGCATTTTCACGAGTATGAGTACTTGGGAAAATACCCAGTATCGGCACTGGTGCATACCTACTTAAAAATATAGTACATTGCTGGGACTTGTAGTCCTACATAGTTGGTGCTATTCTGCATTGCTGTATAAGCATCATACAGGTATGCAAAATACCACCAGCAATGCAGGACTACAAGTCCCAGCAATACATTATACTAAAAGTCAGCACTGCAGAATATTACCAGCATTCCCTTACCTACTTTATTCAAAAGTTTTTAATAAAAGTTTTGAGATATGCATGAGGTGACAGGGTCTCTTTAAATCACATTACTTATTAATGACCCCTGACCCCATCTACACGAATATACACTGCAGACACACTTATTTATACATAAATAAATGCTACAGGTCTATGTGTCCTCAGATGATGACATTTAAGTTTTGAATTTCTTCTTTATACATACCACAACGCTGCAGAGTTGTCGGCACCCTGGGATCTCCTGTGTTGGCTTATCACTCTAGGGGGCGTGGCTATCATCCATGTGATTTCATCTCGGCCGCATCCCCCTAATGGGCGGGGCCAGCCATCCATTGCTGCTGTATTGGAATTTGCCACCCAACTCTTCCTCTGAGCTGCGGGCACCTGTAAACAGACACAGGCTGCCTGCAGCTCAGAGGAAGATTCGGCTTCAGGCAGATGCGGCTGCCGTGGATCACACTTGCCCAGGACCTCGGCAGCCGCATCTGCGAGAAAATTTAAAGTGCCGGTGTCAGCAGAGTGTCTTGTGTACGGGTGCCCGCTGGCTGGACACCCGTACACAAGACGCCAAACCCGGACTGTGCGGGTGAAAACCGGATGGGTGGCAACCCTATCTGTACGGGCCCTTACTTATATTTACTATAGAACTTTTCTCTGCGGCACCTTCAGTTATATTTACTATAGACTTTCTCTGCTACTTTTTCGTTAATATCTACTATAGAACTTTTCTCTGCAACACCTTCACTTACCCTTTCTGAAGAACTTTTCTCAACAGCACCTTCATTTATACTTCCTAGAGAACCTTTCTTCACGGGACCTTCACTTTTACATCCAATAGAACCTTTCTCTCCCCCACAGAGACTTGAGCATCTCCCATCAAGCAACAGCTTGCAGACAGACCAAGAACCTGTGACCTTTGCCTTCTGAACAAATTGCTGCATTATCGTGATAATCAGTCAGCTTTGAACTCCTGGGGTGAGCTATGGCTGGAGCTCTGTGATCTAGTTGTCATCAGCTAAAAACTACAATAAACACTGGAATAATTTATCTCTTCAACTTTACATCAGACCAGGTGGCTGCAGCTTGGTAGGGGTGAACTATCAGGCTTGCAATCATTTTTATCTGCACTCTGGGTGAACCTTTTATGTAACACATTATATGTAATATGGTTTGTTATTTTCTTTTTCAGCACAGCCACCTTTTCATTTTGATTCTGTTTATTTCTTCTGTGGTCATGGGCAAGTATGGGATGAAAGTGGTCCTGTTACATGTAAAGCTATGTGCAGCTCATTGTTGTAGAAATTCGTCATACTCTTTAACTTTCCCGGATGGAAAAGAGGAACACCTCACAATTTTTTTTTTTAGAACAAAGACACGTCTTGTCACCTTCTCATTTACTTTCATTGGGACAGGAAAGAATAGAAACTTATTGCCACATATAACTCTTGGACAAGGATCTGTGTAACCAAAGAGGGAAAAGCCCCATTTAGGTAGGTGTCTCATGAAGGGGAAACAGTTAAAGCGGACCTTTCCCCCTTTCACTATTAAAGCCCTGTTTCTTCATTAGTTAAATATTTTTTGCTTTTACTTAGTTACTGTTTTCCACTTCCTGATTGAGTGAGGCACTGGTGATGTAATCCTGGTCCCATAGGTGCATTCTGGGAAGGTTACATCACCAGTGCCTTCCAGGGAAATCTCATTTGTAAAGTGCAAAATCTCACAAGATCTCAGGAAAGGCATTTTCCCCCCTCAGAGGATGTGCATTGTCTCGTTCCAGGAGACAGTCTCAGAGTTCCAGGAAGTAAAGGGAGATGGATTTATCAGTCATAAGTAAAAATGGCCACCATGCAAAGAATAGGAAAGAAAAAAAAAGTAAGGCATGGAAAGAATAAAAAGCCGGCAATTATTAATTAAGGGTCTGTTTATAGATTGCCAATACTAAACATTTCTAAAGGTGCCTTTGTTGTAATTTTTATTATAGGGGTGAAGTTCCTCTTTAAGGTCTCCAGTGGTCCAACACGCCCCCAGCACAGTACTTCAATCAAGAATGCTCATGCTTGCTGAGCAGCATTGTTGATTGGAGCATTGAGCAGGGGGTTTGTTGGATCACTGGAGGTCCAGCAGTTTATGTATTTATATTTAGGGATGTTGGTAGGTTGCCTTGATCATTTTTACAAAACCATGGTAAAATTGATCAAAATTGCTTTAAAATTGTGTTTGGACATACTGTATCTGTCAGGTTGCCCCACATCTATATTCTCATCAATGTGTGAAAGACTGTGTGATTACAGGAAACAGAATATCCTAAGTATTCATTCTCAGTACATATATACTGGCATGGCCTAGGTCAGTATTAACAGAAGGAAAACAAGTAAGAAGCTTATATTACGTTTTCTAAAATCCTTGCAATGTTAATAGCTGATTTGGGGTTTTTTTCTGGATCATTTGGTACTGAAATTCCAGTAAATACTTAGGTGTGGATTTTGGCCCTTTAAAATGTTGATGTTTTGTGTTCACTGAGATCATATTTTCATCTGTATAAAATATAGTTAGGGTGGATGTGAGATAATGCTGAACTTTAAGCAGATAATTTTTTTTGCAATTGAAGCCGTTTTGCATTTAAAGTGAAAATTTGGCCAAGAAAATGACAAATATGCTGTAGTCCAGAAGAAGAGTTGAGGGATGATAGCGGCACTCCACTGGTAGATTTCCAGAAATCTATTTGTAATCAAGAGTCTACAAGAGTCCCCTTTTATCCTTGCTACAAACACATACAACAAAATATATAGTCAATAACAATATCTGGTCTAGATGAATATTACAGTAGATGTAGAAATATGTTTGATCTGTCCAACGGGTAGGCAGCTTCCACAAGCCAAAGGATCTCCACAGTATCCTTAAATCAACAGTTAACACAGTAGATGTAGGAATTGAAGCACCACACCAATTAAAATAGTTCAGATACAACTTTATTCCATTAGGGCTACTCTACTTCAATGTCCCCTGACCCTAATGGAATAAAGTTGTATCTGGACTATTTTAATCAGTGTTGCACTTCAATTTCTTCATCTACTGTGTTCACTGTCGAGCCAATAATAT
This sequence comes from Nanorana parkeri, assembly GCF_000935625.1. NCBI lineage: Eukaryota > Metazoa > Chordata > Amphibia > Anura > Dicroglossidae > Nanorana > Nanorana parkeri. Next base: position 131,926 of record NW_017307274.1, on the reverse strand, counting down.
TGTGGACATTCTATGGATTGCACAAGCTGCCTACCCGTTAGCCAGATCACCCATAATCACATAACGTAACTACCGTTGGGTGAGAAACACCAACAGAATAACCGCACGGGTCCAGCACTTTCTTTTCACTTCCAAATAGAAAAATATTATGTCACTGTTTACAAAATCATGTACATATTTATTAATAACATATAAAATTATTACAAATTCTGCAGTGAAGGGCTAATGGCCGATTCACACCACAATGTCTGCGTTCCAGAGCGTTCGGACTTATAAATATGTACACAATAAACACTATTATGTTTTTCTAAACTACATAATGTCAATGACTATATATTTTGAGTTATGTGCCTGTAGTCCTGATGAAGGGGGCCCTTGTAGAACCCAAAATGTGTTGGAATATCTTGTTGAATACAAATAAAACTTGTTTTGGACATCTATTAGTCCATAACCGTTTTCTTTCCTCAATCCCTTTTAATGATTCCACAAGAAGCACCACAAAGGATCCTTAGGACTACAGAGTTGGCTATAGATCTCCATGAACCATTCATGACAAATTACAACACTCTTGGCACTATCCCTTGTTCCTTATCTTTACTGTTATACAATATATGATGCAGTATGTCAGTAGCATGAACACAGCAGGTTTTGTTTTGGTGGTCTATGGGGAGTTGGATGTAAACTATCCTGTGTCCATTTACATCAGATTACCCCCGATCCGGCACATTCATGTCCAGTGAAACAGAACTCCGTGTGAATGGGTTCTTATGTGGTTTGTCCAAACCTCTGTAACTGTCACTTTTTCTGGACAGCTTCATCTGCAAGTAAATGTGGAGAACAGTATAAATAATGGAATGTCAAAGGTTGTAGGTTGCAGTGCCACATATTTTGGCACCCCAGTGCAACTAGGCAGGGCAGCACAATGCCGTTGCAATGTAGCAGGCCACAACAAACCAATGTATACCATAACAGTATCCCGCAAATAATATCCATTTGTTATCGCAATGCATTATGTGGACATGCCCTAAGGGCTAAAGCTGAACTCCAGGCAAATGGATTAATATACAGATGAAATACAATTCCTTTAGGCTGGTTAAACAGCTGCCATATATGCATTTCTGTCCATCCAGTCCTGAGATGTACGCACCTTTGCCACACAACACAGCCCTGTCTGGCTGGAAAGGGGATCTGACCTTCCTTTGCTGCAGGTTCACTTACTAGTCTCCTTCATACCTTGTGACTGAATAGTAAAGGAAGAAGCAGCACATTGAGGAGCTCATCTCTGTCATTCTGCTCTGTCCTCCTATTAGCATGTCACTTGCATTGCGATATACATGATTGGCTCCTTGTGCTGCTTCTCCCTCCCCCACTGTGAGTTGTGCTGTACAGGGACCGCACGAGGCTAAGACCAAGTCAAATAAGTTGTTTACTCTGTATTTAAAGAAGTTGTTTCATGCTGATTACTGTGCCGATCTGGAAAAAAATGTATGAAGGAAACCAACATGTATTTAGACAATATTTGTTTTGCACGGGTTTCAGCTTTAAAACATTTTAGACTGTATGGGCTGTATGCCTGTTTCAGGCCATTACCTTTCTAGGTAGTGAAGCCAGGATCAGGATGACTGTTCCGGAGCTTGCATCTTCAAGAACCAAATCAACAATGGCAGCTCCTACGTATCTCTCCTCATAGGTTCGCATTAAGGGTGCAATGCATAAATGCACTCTATAGGTCAAACACCTGAATAGGATTACATTGTATCCCAGATGGTGGAGCTAAATGGATTAAAATTAAATATATTTTAAGCCAATGCATGGAGTAATAATTATTCTGCTGCTAATTTAAATTGAGGTCGGGAAAACAGTTGACTCTGCGGATACCAGATGTTGTATTTCAGAGCATAGCGGGGTAAAAAGAAAAACAAAGCAAAACTGTTTGGGAAAAATCCAGAGCCGAAAATAAATGTTTTCACAGCTACCTACGACTGACACTTTCACCACTTAAAACCAGAGCAGAGAGATATAAAGAGAATTCATAATAATGGATAAATGTGTAGCTTGGATCATTTTCTTGTGTTTGTATTTTTAGCTGGTAACTAAACAAGTTCATATGAATTAGTTTGACTATGCCCATGAAGAGCTGAAACCACGCCCTAGAGCAACACCGACCACACCCACCATTTATTGTGACCTGATTCCCTACCCTAAGGTCAGATGCAGCTAGTCAGGCATATACAAAAACCTATAACAAGCATCGAATGCAAGTTCCATGGGGTTTATATCAGGCATCTTGGGCAGGAGGGCCCAATCAAGGCTGAAAGGAGTTATAGAACAAGGGCATTGCCTGGCAACTGGATCCTGCAAGGCATCTCCGTGGGCATCCTGTAGGAGCCTGTGGCCAATCGGGAGACAGGAGGAGGAGACCTAGCTGCAGACTCAGTGCCTGGGCAACTAAAGGCTGAGAGGTGCGGCTGGTCAAACAAATGGGCTGGCCAGCGCAGGATACAGGTTTGCTGCAGAGAGCCCATCAGAAAAGGAAAGCCTTTACAGGTAGTTAGGGATGCACCGATACTGATACCAGTATTGCTGCCGATGCCGAGTATTTGGGCGATTACTCGAACTCGCCCAAATGCTACGATGCCTAGCTCGATACTCAAGCTTCCAGTATCTTGAAGCCGGGCAGCGAGTCATTACACAGCGCCCGGCTTCCTGATTGGCCAGAAGAAGCATGGAGACGGCTTCCCTGCTAATCAGGAAGCCAGGTCGTGAGTTATTGCACTCCGTCTGACTTCCTTAATGGGACTTCCGGTATCGGTATTCGGTATCGGTGAGTACCGGGAAAAAAATATCGGTACTCGAAACCGAAAAACCGGTATCGGTGCATCCCTACAGGTAGGTTATGGTACACACCTCCATATTTATTACAAATGTGTGAATTATTCTTAACCATTTCTAGCTGATAAGTGACTTTCACTACACTTTAGTCAAATTAGCATTTTTGGCATTCAGTTCATGAAAACATTTCTTGTATGTTTGCGTCCAGTTTATATTAGCTCACACTTGCCATTTTTGCTCAATTTAGCAGTGAACATTTCTTTTTTTTTATTTGAAACCAATTTGAATGTCAGTTTTTTTTAATATTCTTTTTCATATGAATTATGACCTAGACAACACAAAGTGTGCCATTCTCATTTCTCAAAACTCGAATAACTGTGCGTCAACTGGTTTAAAGCTAAACAAAGGAGATATTCATAAGCTGCTAAAAGATCGCTAAAAGTTCTAATCAGTGAGCAAAAATCAACTTTATTAGTGAAAGTTTAATTGGCGATTCCCTTGAAAAAAAGGATAATCAGGTTACACAAATTATCTGGTAATTGTGCGGAATGAAATGTTTCTAATGATGAACATGTAAGCTGTACCAAACTTCTAATTTATTTTGGCTCTGTTAGTAATATTGCGATAATAGCTCCCCAGCCGAGGTACCCTGAATTTCCTGACCACTTTGTTATATTGTTACCGCATCGCCTTTCAGCAGGAACATCTGGACTTTGTTTAGTGGAGAGTTGTATCATTTGGAGGGGCCAGAGCATGCTCTGCCTTTGTTGGTGTAAAGTTCCTCCCGCTGTTGAAATGTATCTGAGCAAAATAAAAAATTACATACAGTATATGATGCAGTCCGTTACTAGCATTTGTAACATTGCCTGTTGATCCTGCCAGAAGATCCATTATTTTTCCACTACCTGTAACAGACCATGCTGTCCGGCAAAAGTGACATTTGCAGGGGTTGGGACAAACTATAAAACACTGGCATGGGGTATTTACATTGGCCAGCTTTCATGTTAATGGCTTAAAGCATAGTTACATAGTTACACGGTCAGGTTGAAAAAAGACACAAGTCCATTGAGTTCAAGCTATAGAGATATAAAAAAGAAAAACCTAAAAAGAACGCTATGCCCACAATTATCCACTGTTGATCCAGAGGAAGGCAAGAAAAAACACCTATGAAGCATGGATCAATTTGCTCCAACAGGGGAAAAAAATTCCTTCCTGATCCCGAAAGGCATACGGATCTATATTCCCTGGATCAACAATCCTTTTCCCCATAAAGAAAAAAATTCTGTAACTGCTCAAAAGTGCTAAACGAGTTGTAAAGTCACAGCAAATACCATCCTGTTATAACATCAGCATTGTAGTAGGTATGCCTACTAGAGTTGTTTTTGATAATGCAGTCAAAGCTAACTTAACAAATCCCTTTTATTTAGTGAGTGCTACCTTCCATATGCCCATCACTTTCAATATCTTCCTGAAATTCCAGTGTGCTTTGCCTCTCTTTCCCTGCTGCTTGAAGTGCTGCATTTCTCAAGGCTACATATCCCATCATGCATTGCTTCAAGCAAGCAATTATAATGTTACATTGTTCAGATGTTGAGCTGTAGTTCAGATGGCAGGCTCTGCTAGAGTTGTGACACGAGGAAATGCATATTCACAAGGCTGAGTGATATTGTGTAATTGCATTTAGGAAGTACATCCTATGGGCAAATGCAATAAATAAGTTTACAGACTTCTAGATGGATCTGATTATTAGGAGTGGGATATAACTTATGGAAATTCTGCGTGAGTGACAGCTGGCTCTGCCTCTAGATAGGCAGAGCCAGCTGTACCCGCCCCCTCCCCGTCCGTTCCGCCAGTCAGCGCTGGCAGATCGGAGTGGGGAGAGGGGAATCCAGCCCCTCCCCCTGTCACGGCAGAAAGCCGTGACAGGATCGAGAGGTGAGCGAACCTGGTATGTGTTCACTCACCTCCCGATCTACTGAGCCGACCTGTGACAGTCTCATTGTCACAGGTCGGCTAGAACTATGAGGTGAGTGGAAATCACTGATCTCATAGTTCTCCTTTAAGGTAAGTAGCCATTTTTTTTTTCATGATGCAATGTGAATGAGAACATAACAAATATCCAAATTTGGCCTCTTGGGCTGCAAAAGTGGAACTACACTTCAACTTCACAAGCTAGCCTTACACGATTAGAATTTTGTTTGAACGTTTGTACAAAATTCTAAAAAATTGTTTGTCAGAGCATTCGATCTTGCCATCGTTGAGTCAACTAATTTAATTCAAAAGCCCTTAAATATTTAATTCCAGACCTGTTACTTGAACAAGATTTCCAGACATATTAAACAGGTTTATGGCTTCAACAAAAGAATAATGCAAAGCAAAGTTTATTCAAATTCATAAGTATATCACTAGAAACCTTTGTTTGTATTCTTCCATACATTCCTGTACCATACATGATCATTTAAAAAAAAAAAAGTTTGTGACCATAAAAGTTCTAATTACAGATGAGACATTTCGCAGTACATGCTTTTTCCAACTGAGCACAACAACAAAATTGTTGATTTAAGAAACAAGAAAAAAATTCCAGCCTGGGATTTTCCTCCTCACTGCGGTCTAAAACGATCGTCAGTTTGTCTCTCATGTAGGTGAAAGCTCATACAATCACATGGAGAACCACCAAACTCCATGTCCTTAGTGAGAATGGGACCCATTATGTAGACAGTGTATGGCAAGAGACCACTCACTCACCATATTGCTCCAAAGCATTTGCCGTTGAATCACTACCTATGATAAAATTATCTCATCCTGGTGTCTGTCTGTGTTAGGATCACCAGCCCTAAAAAAACATTTTCTTGGCCTGATTTGGCCAAAGAAGATTTACAGTGGTTGCCACATTTGTATCTGCCCAAAGTTACATAGAACACATTTTAGTCCACATGGAAACTTAGACCTTTGCTGAGAACAATATGTAGGCATTGTTGACCTTGTTCTAAAAATTCTGGTTCTCATTAATCTAATAACTTCAGTACTTCACTGACCTGGAAAGAGCAAAGACTGGATTTCCATCACTGTGGCCTGTAGGCAAAGCAGCAGCCTTCTGCTAGGATTATCTCTTCAACATTGAACTTTTTCTTGTACTCCTTCATAAGTAAAGTTGATCCCTGTATTTAGACAGTATAAGATTCGGACTGAATTTCATGAATTTTGAATGTCCCAAGCCAAATTGGAATATCAGTGTTATTTTTGGCTGTACGGTTTCCATAATGGCTCAAACTGCTTCTGCTGTTGCATGAGTCATGAGCTTGACTGCCAGTGTCATCAGGCCCCACCTTTCTATCTTGGTATTCCTGGTATAGTTTTTTAGGGTCTACTGGAATACTAGAAGCTGCTGATAGATTTTCTGATCTCCCTAGACTGTCTCCCAGTTTTCAATTTTTTTTTATATCCCCATCATCTTCTCCGACAAGGATGCCAGGAGCTTCTGTAACAATTCTGAATGCTTTTTCAGAGCCCTGTTCGGATTCCTATTGACTTCAGTGAGACTTTCAGTTCAGAAATTCACTCATCTCTACTCATGACCTGGCGTAGAATTTTGTGAAACTGTGTAACTATGCTTATATTTGATACTGGTAATGATACTCTGGAAGCTGCCTCATTGCTTCCGCCTATAGGCACAGGGCTGCTGCGAAAGAATCAATCCTGTATTTATATTTGTTTTTTTAAGTTACTTTTATAAAGCTATTTATTGTGATTTTGAAAACATCTAATTAATACGGGTAGGAGTGGTAGAGGCAATGCTGGTCATAATCTCTTAGTAAAAGGGTTTTCCACATCATAGCGAAGCCTTTTAGAAAAAGACAGCTGATTTCTTATTGGTTACTACCAACCAATCAAACACCTATTTAAAAAAAAAAATAAAGTTAACTTCTGCATGTTAGTCTTATCTGGAATAGCTTTGGATATTCTTGACAGGTTAAACCAGCCATGCTCTATCACACGTCTCTCTGTCTGTGATGGGGCTGAGAGTTAATGAGGTTAATTGAAAACCTCTGTCGAGTTTCTTACCCTGACTCACGCAGAGGCAAGCGGGAGAGATAATTGGGCTTCAGTTTCCTTGCCCCAAGGTAGGGACACATAATACCATCCTGAATAATACAAACTGTGGTTGAGCAATCCCTCAAAAATACCCAATTTTCCTCCCTCTCACAATAACAGAGTGTTTATCGAGTATATTGTGACACTTTCCAGATATCCGCGACACTGTGTGAACAAAACACTGATTTTGTTTTCTTCTTTTAAAGGACGTGAGGTATTTCTGCTCATCTTTAAATGAAAACTTCAAGCAAAGTTTAAACTCTAGTAGTAAGCATGAAATGTGCAATACCTTCACTTTCAATGCTAGTGTTGGTAGTTTTCAACACAAAGACCAATGTCCTACGCTAAGGCTCTCTTCATGATAACCCTCCCTGTAACCCTAATTCTAACCCTCAAACTAACCCTCTCTGTAACCCTAACCTTCCTCTGCTTGTAACCCTAACCTTCCTCCTCCCTGTAGCCTCACACTAACCCTCCCTGTAACCCTAACCTTCCTCCTTCTTGTAACACCAACTTTCACATTAACACTCTCTTCAACCCTAATATTAACACTCCCTGTAACCCTAAATCTAATGCTCAGCTTAACCCTCCCTGTACAGTTAACTCAGAATTTCAAACTATCCCTCCCTGTACCCTTAACGCTGACCTTCACATTATCCCTCCCTGTACCCTTAACTCTGACCTTCACACTATCCCTCCCTGTACCCCTAACTCTGACCTTCACACTATCCTTCCCTGTACCCCTAACTCTGACCTTCACACTATCCCTTCCTGTACCCCTAACTCTGACCTTCAAACTATCCTTCCCTGTACCCCTAACTCTGACCTTAACACTATCCCTCCCTGTACCCCTAATACTTACCTTCACATTATCCTTCCTTGTACCCCCAATTCTGACCTTCACACTACCCTTCCCTTTATCCCTAACTCTGACCTTCAATCTATCCCTCCCTGTACCCCAAACTACCCTCATACTAACCCTCCCTGTAACCCTAACACCGATCTTCCCTGTAAGACTAACTCCAACCCTCACACTAGCCCCCCCCATCCCACATATTAATCCAGATGCTTCTAAACTTTCTTGATCACAAATGAGCATGCAGTCAATCAGAGTAAAGTTAGATCTCCTAATGTGCATGTTCTAGGTCCGTAAATCAGAATTAGGTAGCATGGACATGATAACAAAATACAGCTAACATTCATAAAAGGAGTATTTAGGTTTCCTTTAAAACCCAACAGGGCATTTTGGAACTTGTAGTCCCACAACAGTGAGGGCCCCAAGATGACCACATCCGCCTTAGCGCAATAAACACAGTACGCGTTTAATTAGCAGTGACTGGAGCCTGCTTGCTATAGAAAGCCTACGTATTGTCTCGTATCATACAGCTTTTGCAAACAAACGTTGGAAATCTCGGTTGTGTAATGGGCTGACGGCAGACGTTATGCTGCAATATTTATAGCTGCAAGTTATTGATGACCTGTTTTCTTGAGTGAGCCAAAATCAAGGCTGCATTTGACTCTGTGAGGTTATCTTGAGGGAGTTGGACAAGAAAACGTACTTAACGCTTGTCACGCCATACAGTATGAAGAACTGGAAAAGTCAAGTCCAGCCACATAACCGGCTACAGAGTTCAAACACATAAGATGGGAATTATCTACCAACAAAGATTCAACTTACAGTGTATGTAAACCCAATCACTGACATTTTCTTATAACCTTTAACATGTTTATGTCGTTTTAGGCATTTTCAAATATTTTTTTTAAAGTAGGTGTCAAGCTAAAAATGTATTGTCTACTTTTAAATGAAGGATTGGAATTCCTGTGGGGTTTTTACTTCCATCTGGGCCTCCCTTAGAGAGACTTGCCCTCACTTCCTACACTGCTGACAACAGTTTCACCAGACAGGAAGTGAGGAAAAATCTGTCAGCTTTTCCTCAATCTTCTGGGAAAAGCATTTTTATTTATTTCTGTGTTGCTGAGTTCTCCCCACTTCCTATGTAATAAAACATTGCTAGCAAGACAGGACTTAGTCTGCATGCCAATACAGCCTGCCTGGGAACTCCACCAAACTGACATCCACCCATCAGTGCATTTGGATATTTGTATAAATTTGTATAATGCCTCCCAAGAGGAGTCCCACTGCTTTGCATCAGGGTTGAGGGCTCTTGAGAGGAGCACTAAGGCTGTAATGCTTTCAAGAAGCTATATATAGCACACAGAAATCCAGCGATGGCATCTCTGGGTCTAAAATAAGGTATATAAGGCAGAAACATATACTTGGAGAATGTGGTCACACTGTTCAGGTTGATGAAGCTGAGAAACAGGGTAACCCCTGAAAAAAACAAGGACTGGCATGACATGTCGTAGCTTGAAAAGGGTTTCTTTTTTAGCACTAGAATACTTATTTAAAGGAATAACCTATGAAGGGTACAGTCAACCCCGCCCACACACACACACACCACACACGTTTTAACTACTTGCCGCCTGGCAGATTGTAAATAAATGGCCAGACAGATTCTGCATAACTGTGGGTGCGTTTATAAATGTCCTTTTCTGTGACATCCCCCCCCTCCACGCCGCATGCATTCAGGAGCGGGAAAGTTTCACAAATTGAAGCCTTTGATATACTGCATACAAGCGTTCAGGCAGCTATAGAGTCCCCGGCCCCCACGTATACGCACATACAAACTCAAACACGCATTGGGTATGTGTATGAGTTTGTATGTGTTACATATCACAGCCAATGTCGGAGTGCAAGTAATAATTCTAGGGCCCTCAAGCTAAGCAGTGAACTGGGGGTCTTCTCATGCAGCTTTACCGAACGTTTTCCTGATGAGGTCATGGTTGTTTCTTATTTAGTTTTATCTAAAGCCCAAAATCCTTAGGGCCTGGTTCACACCTGAACGTTTTGTAGCGCGTTCAACGCTCGACGAACGCTCTACAAAACGCTCAAACATCTAAATCCCATTGTATTTAAATGGGTCTGGTTCACACCTTGCCGTATTTCCGCCCGTCCGAACGCGAAAAACAAAACGGCCTACGCCCAAAGAAGTACATGTACTTCTTTGGGGCGTTTTGGTCTTGCGTTTCCATTGGGATACAGCCAAGTAGCCCTCGGAAACGGGCAACAACGGGCGACAAACGTGCATATTCAATAAGCCTAGGTGTGAACCCAGCCTTAGATGTTGTATCTTCAGTAGTTTCCTATTTTCAGGTTAAATACACTTTCTGAAATTACAAAAATCTTGCCCGAATGTTATTGTCCTTGTAACTTCCTGTGTATTTAATTGATATATAAAACTATCCTACTATGTAATTGAGATGAGGAGTAGAGTAGGGGGTTAGTAATCCAAATCAGGAGAACAGCCTACAGTGACAACCATGACTCCCTCCCATAGATACAGTGGAATGAGTGACAGTTGCCACCATAGGACAGCCAATGTGTTATTCACAGGACCACCAAGTGAAAATTAAGTAAAAAAAAAAAAGGCTGGAAAAAAATAAAACAAATGCAACCACTCTATCTAAGAACTGGTAGATGTCAGTATATTACAAATTTGTTTTGGGGTTTAAATACACATACACGTGTAAAGGCCAACTATATCTAGGATGAAACAGCAGCAAGATTAGATAATATCAGGTTATGGGCTCTCGCTGTTTTACTGCTAGATAGATTAATATAATATAATTTGAATATTAATATATGCTTCGTTTGGAGTCTGAGTTGGGCTTAGACAGAACATTTTTTTTTATTCCAACCCTAAAAGAAAAAAATGGACACATGAAGACAAGGAAGCAGTCAAGCTTTTTGATTTCTGCATTTGTATCATTTGTAGCTTGCTCCTTTCATGGAATAAGGTGCCTTTGTTTTAATTTTTTAGGAGGTGTATCATTTTTATTTTAGAACTGCACATAGGTCACCAGCCAGGATGATTGCTTCTAGTGAATGACGTTTGGAAATCTTCATAAGTCTTTGTGTTGTATTAGTGTGGCTGGCTTTAGTCAGGAGTGTCACTGTAATCTCTGCGATGGGCGATGTTCTGATTACACTCATAAGAGGCTGTTGTTTCAGGTTAGTGATGTAATGGATCAGGTTGTGTGCGATTCCTTCAGTGATGTCATTGATTGGGTATCTGTCAAGTCATTTTACAACTTAGGTCATTGTGAAAGGGAGAAAAAACTTGGTGGTAGAATGTAGTTCAAGGGAAATGGCTGCAGAAATCATATATCCATTTTGCTCAAAAAGGGGAAATAGAATTTTTAAAAAAGTAAACTAGTTTGAGAAAAAAACCGAAAAAGGGCGCCTCCATAGTGTAAAAACAAAATATCATGATAAAATGCACAACTTGTATTGTACTTACAAAAAGTCGGTAGTAAAAAGGCATATAGAAATCGATAGAAAATTTCCTATATACAATACAAGTTGTGCATTTTATCATGATATTTCGTTTTTGCACTATGGAGGCACCCTTTTTCGTTTTTTGTCTCTCAGATTGACGGTCTCCTTGACCTGTGGGAGCTGCCTCTTCAGTGTGTCCATTATCATTACAACTGGCTGTTTTGCAGGTGGAGGCGCCGGTATTGTTTCTTGTTGCTAGTTTGAAAAAACCTATAGTTATCATGTCTAACCTATTTACGTGACTGTTGGTTGGGTGTTAAGAGTCTGATACAAAAAATTCTGTTCCACTTTTATTGTTGCTTTATAAGCATGCAACCAACACATTTCAGAGGATTTGAGCTCTCTCTCCTTCTAGGCTGTGATGCTAATTCAGGTGAATGTTGTATGGCTGGTGTAACTACCCAGTGACAAGGTTTGATAGTTGATATTGTGCTCACAACATTCACCATTCACCAATTCATAAAAAATAAATAAACTTTTGTAAAATCCCTCCTGAGTCCTACATGGAATCTGTCCCCCAATGTCCAATTGAACTTTCCATTTGAATCGGCTAAATATAGTACAGGTGCATCAAAACAAAAGGAATAGCAAGTCTAAGAGCCCTTTCAGACAGGCGGTCCAAACTGGTCCGTCTGTCAGTTTAAAGATGGATCTCATTGAAGTCCATTGTTAGTCTATGGGCAGCCAAATCTAAAAAGATACATCTGATTACTTCCAACTCCAACCAGGTCCGGAAAACCAAATGTAACAAAGTTCCCTTTTGGCAGACCTGATTATGACGGAAATCTAATATAAACGGACACATGTCCATTTACATCCGACTCTCATTAGACCTAATATGGGTCCGATAAGTTAATTTGTTTCCTCCATCAAAAGATAGAGGGAAAAAACTGGACAGACACGGATGTCACAATGGGGACTTGTGTTCTGAACTTCTCCAATCTGCTGATCAGAACTGACAGGCACTTGTGTGAAAGGGGCCTAAGGGCTTGTTCACACTAAGTCATTGAGCTGCATGTTTCTGGACACCAAATCAATTGTTTTCTATGTGTCATGTTTCAGAAAAAAAGCAGCTCAATCAATGGACATGTTGTGAACAAGCCTTTACAGTTTGTTTTATTTAGAAAGCAGACACAGCCTAAGTAGAAAAGCCTTGTCCCTGCCAGCATGCTGTAGAGATGGATTTTTGTCCTCTGTGTGCAGTCGCCTTTCGGTAGAAGTGTTAAACATGCCTCCTGTGGAGTCAAACCTATAGCTTTGCAATCAGTAAAGCTCCCTGCTGATTGGAGAACCCTGCTGTTTTATGTGTGTTGACCTTTGCAGATAGACCGCTGCTTCCACACAGAGCTACTGCATGCAAGCAGGAGACCGTCTTTTCTACACAGGCTATGGCTGCTTTATAAAGAAAAATAACTTTGCATAACTTTTGTTTTGATGCACCTAAAATGTATTCAGCTGAATTATACCTAAAGTTCATGAGTATGGCTGTTATTCCCGCTGGTCTCAGAATTTTTGTTGTAAGTTATCCTCTTGGTCAGGACACCAAGAGACTCACTTATGGAGGACGCGGAGACTGGAGGGCATAACAACCATTAGCAGCCACTTAAAGAGCCTCTTACCGGTTATCTTATGACTCTGATAAGCACAGAAATCAGTGGGTTTTCAGTGGTAAATGTTAATAGAGGATGTGGAGTGAATCTGCTTAAATCCAGTGAAGAAGATACAGTAGACCTGCAAACCTTCATAGATTCCTGGAAAGTCTACCTTGCTTGTGGAAGGATTGGATTTGATTGCAGTTGATTGGGATGAATTTAGGACAGTGTTGGTGATTTGATTTGATTAGCATGTTGCGCTGATGAGTCCCAGGTCTCCGGTTACGGCAGCCTAGAGACTACGTCCTTTTGTTTTGGCTCAGGAGCCATTCTGGCATTTAGTGTAGCGTTTTGTGCAGGTGCATCCTCCCCATCTGCAGCGAGCTCCCCTTGAAGTTTGAGCTTTACAAGTCTCCAGTGTGCAAGCCTGACCTCATGTGTTAACTCTAAAGGCATCAAAGCACAGACTCTTCAAAGAAAGCCTCTGCTATATTGTACTAACCAGATTCTATCATGAAAAATCAAGTGTATAGGGCAATAGGCTTTAGAGACATTTGGGATAAATAAAATAAAAAAAGCCTTTTCAAGCAATTATATTAGCACTGCCTAGCACGAAAGTCATTTTCTGTGAAGTCGAGTTCTGTCTGTCCATTAGACATGGCTGCTTTGTGGCCCATAGACTAGGCATCAAAATGGAGAGGCCAACACGTGTTGCTAAGGTCTGCTGAACACGCCCTGACACTCATGAACTAAAGAACATATTATGCTGAACTCTCACTTTGTACTGCGCCAAGACTTGGTGCAGATGATAAAGCCCCAATTCTACTTAATGCTTCCCTTAGGCAAGCCCTCTAGTCCAGGACAAGACCAAAGTTCAGGGCTGGTAAGGGAAATATAAACACTTGTGTGTATGATGACGCCTATTTTTTCTAAGCTTGGAATATTTTCGGTCATGCGGTACCTCTCAACACATGTCTGAACTCCTCCTGACCTTTGTGTGCTACTTTCCTGCTCCACTCAACATCAGTACATGTAGTATGGCTAGGGCTCTACAAATACCATGCATCTGGTCACTATGGCAAACACAAAAACTAGTTTGGTGGCCTTTGTTAAGTCTGTATCCTTGTGTATTGGTCATGTACCTCACTGCAGAAGCTTCAGCCAATAAGGTTGCAAGCTGAAAGTGTGTTTTTTTTCTTTGGGCTTAAGCCACTGGCATCTGGACCAGGAAGAAGCTAAAGATGAGTTCTATAAGATGGGAGACTGTGAAAGCAACAGATAAGTGGTTATCAGACACAAGGAAAGTATGGACACCGGCACTTCAAAGCAAGTTCAGTACGTGTTTATTAATGTACTGGTGCAAGTACTAGTACGACAACTTCATCACTTGTTTGCATGATGAAGGGGATCCTGTGAGACCCCAAAACGTTGTTTAGAGTATTCTACTTTAAACTAGTACATTAATAAACAGTAGTGAGCTTGCTTTGGAGTGCATCCTTTACTGATATTTTGTCAGAAGCCACCTGCTGACACTTTACATTACCTGAATTTTATTGATCAAACTGGGCTGTAAATTGACAGCTTCTATACAGGTTATTAATAAAAATTATCAAAAAAAGAAAAAAAACAATGGCAATTTGGTCAAAAGCGATCCAATATTTCCACTGGGTTTGATCAAGGCAATTTCGATCCCATCTCCTTGCAGTCAATCAAAACCACTGATTTCCAAGTTGCCACATTTTTTATCAACTTAAAAGAGAACTATGGGGTAAGTGTTTTTCCTCATAGTTCTCTTTAGAGTCATGGGAGGACATATACTAACCTCCTCCCATGACCCAAAGCTCAGTATATAGCAGGCTATCGCATGCTATATACTGAGGGTGCAGCAGCCAAGACGGATCCCGACAATACTGTCTGGATCCACCCAGCTGTGTGAGTGACAGCTGGCTCTGCCTATCTAGAGGCACAGCCAGCTATGCCTGTCCCCTTCCCCTCCGTTTCTCCACTCAGCGCTGGAGGATCAGAGAGGGGAGGGGGGAATCCCTGCGGGTAGCGGTGACTGACAGTATTCGCTCTCGGCAGGGAGATGAATGGAAAGTGAGCGAGCGACGGTATGTGTTCGCTCACTACCCGATCAAAAGAGCCGACCTGTGACAGTTTCTTTGTCACAGGTCAGCTCTAACTATGAGGATGAATGGAAATCACTCACCTCATAGTTCTCCTTTAATATTAAAACTAGAATGAGGACAATGAAAAGTGCTGAGACTTCCAGCTCTGGATTGAAGGTTAGTATTGCAAAAAAGTTGCTTTTTTATGTTATCTTTTAATGGGCTGTTCTTTTTTTATTTCGGGCTGGAATTCTGCTTCAAGAACTCTTTTATGTGTATTAGGCCTTCACAGTTTACACAACTGGGTTGTGGTAGGGCTGTGTCCTTAACCCACACACGTTGTGCTAAAAGAGGGCTCTTTCTCATCCTAGAAGGTTGGGGGTATATTTAGTGCTGGATCAAAGTGCTCTGTGTGTAATTGCAGTTATCTTGTCCAAAGTCCACCAAAAGCTCCAGACTTCCATTCTAGCTACAGGCTGCTATTCATGGTGGAAATGTATCTGTTTTCTTCTTTTCTAACAGTGCACAAGTAAACATCTCTCCGCCTACGTATTACTGAACTTTATGAGTTCTTTAAGAGAATGAATGCTCCTCTCAAATTTAGAATTGACTCTACTACCAGACTAAAAGGTCAAGTTTATTATGATATCCAGAGAGCCGCAAGGCCTGCTTGCCAAAGTCCTACAAAATTACTCTGATTAAAATGGGAGAAGAAAAGCAGCAGAGAAAGGTTACAGTAATCAAGGAACGAGTGGAGGATAGTCTCCTGTAAATGAGAATTGCAGAGGATGGCCCCACAGTATCAGTATATAATAACAGAGAGGAGGGCAGAGGGAAGAAATTCTGAACATCTTTCTTTTATTGAAGGCTTGGCTAGGCAATTTGTAGACAGATGGTTAGCGTTTGACTAGAAAGCGGGCGCTGTCTGTTTTAAATATAGTGGGAAGAACTGTATTCCGCAAAGAATGTAAACCAGCGTGAGGACTGGTTTTTAAAGTTTCTTATTGACATTGAGATGGAGATGTTAATCTGTCGTGATCACATATAATTTTGTGTTCCTTCTGCTGCTTGGCTATGCATTTTAATTTTAGGAAGATAGATACCGTCGGCCTTTGTATTTTTCTGTACATACAGTATATTTTCATGTAGTTCTTCCTTTGGGAAGTCATAGAATTACTTCCTTTCCATCTCTCACTGAGGGGAATTTATCAAAATTGGAGCAGACAAAATTTGGAGCAAATGTGCACGGCAACCAATCAGCCTCTCTCATTTCCCCTCAATGAGTTTTGATGCTGCAGAGGTGCATTAAACGGGCTGGGTTTTCCCATTGAACTGGGAAGGGCAAAGCCGTGTCTATTTTTTTGTATTTTAGCTCACCATCAATGTGTTGTCCTTGCTGTTATTGTTATCCTTCAATGACCTAATCAGCAACTGTAATTCAAATAACTTTATTGCAACTGTTTTACCAAAGCTCTGACATTCTACTAGGCGAACAGTGAAAATATGAATGTAGCTACATTCCGTTATCACCTGACCATCACATCTATACGAGCTTTGTAGTTATCCCATTCGAATACCATGACCATCAAGATGCCTCCCATCCCTCCCTTTGCAGCAATAACAGCCTCCGCTCTTCCGGGAAAGTTTTCCACAAGATTTTTGAATATGTCTTTGGGAAATTTGTGTACAGTTATCCAAAAATGCATTTTTAGGTCAGGTACAGATGTTGGATGAGAAGACCTGGTTCATAATTGGCGTTCCAGTTCATACCAAAGGTGTTCAGTTGGGTTGAGGTCAGGGCTCTGTGCAGTCCGCTCGAGCTCCTCAACACGAAACTCCTAAAACCATGTCGTTATTGAGCTGGCTTTGTACATGGGGAGCACAGTCATGCTGCAACCGAAAAAAGGCCTTCCTCACACTCTTGCCTCGAGGTTGGAAGAGCACAATTGTCTAAACTGTAACATTAACATGCCCTTCACTGGAAACACCTGAACTCGATAACTTGAAGGAGCATACACATACTTGTGGCTATGTGGTGTATATGATTAATTTACTTCTACTGACATGCAAATATAAAATAGCCATGGTTATACTGTAAATAAATGTATAAATATAACATTTTTTTTTCTTATTTGATAGTGTTGCTTTACTTACATAGAAAAGAGTTGGGAACCATATGTTTAAGAACATTTCACCTCCAAATTCAGTGGGATCTTTCATCAGTGGAACGTTTTTTTTGAATGTTAACTCAACACAGGTCTCTGTGGACTTTACATGCTGATGGATAAAAACATAAAATAAACTAAGTTTATGCCTTAAGTTTCACTATGCTCATCACCATGCTACAGTACACTAATAAATGGTAAATGGTTTGATTACATTATTATCATTACTAGAAAAGTAATGCTGCTGTGGGAACCTTCTGGTACTAGGGCATTGGTCACATGATCTCAGCTGAAGAGGGTTGGGGCACTGACTTCAGTCTAGCTAGTTAGTGGTTCTGTCTTAACTCTGCTCCGTTTCGGCTGAGGTGGTGTGATTGAAATGTCTAGGCCTTTGGTCATGTAATCAGCCACTGTGGGATTCTTCAAGGCTAATACTGTGAAAATATGTTTTTCCCTTTTAACCAGCTGTGCCTGTTTACAGAGTTCAATAGCTGCAGCTCAAATTACACACACACAGCTAAATGATGAAAGGAACTCCCATCCTCCTTTGACTCCTTCCCACCCTCCCTCCTTTCCTTTTATTCTGTACCCTATCAATTAAGGAGAAACAGTCAGAAAGAAAGCAGCTGCTGCAGTGCTGTCTAGCCAAAACCAGTCATAGATGCACCCTGTGTTAAATGTATGTTTGTATGATACATATCTATAAATCATTAACAAATTAAAAAACCTAAAAGAGACAAAGTGACAGTATCACTTTAAGGCAAAGTGATAGTGTCTGTTGATAGACCTTTCTCTCAGCAAGGTATAAACTCTGATCTAGTGCTTCCCTGCTGCAGAAGCCACTCTAGGTATGTTCCAGAAACAGGCAGCACCGGGGCTTACCCAGGTAGATGATCTCATTGCCCTTACCCCCACCTGGCCTAAGCACTGTCAGTTGGGGGAGGTCACCACCATACCCAAAAGCCCCTCTCTGTTAGAGCTGGAGAGGAGTACAGTAATGTGGATCAGATGCTGCCTTAAAATATACAAGTACTTTAGCCTACAGTAGGGAGCTACAGCTCTTTCACCGACCCTACTGTTCTGTGCTGTTTCTGGGTATAGTCCACTGCCAGTCCTCATTAATTAAACATGAATGTTAGCATTACACTTTTTTGTGTTGAGTTTTTTCATTCCTGATTTGGGCTTATACAGTTGTATCAATCTCTATAAAGTAGCATGAAAGTGGTCATAGCCAAAGTATATGAGTACGTGTGAGGTACTGATGAGCTGTTACTTATTGCAGGGAAAGGAGGAAAAAAAACATTGACTGGTTACTTTTGGTGGTTTCTCCGGTAACTTATTGTAAAACAATATCTTACCGTTTAAAGTATATGCAAACCCTAACAATGCTCCCTTTGGCCTGTTAGATATACCATTAAAATAATTTGAACATAGTGGTGTAGTGTTTAGCACTTCTGCCTTGCAGCACAGGGGGTCCCCGGCTCGAATCCCGGCCAGATCACTATCTGCAAGGAGTTTGTAAGTTCTCCTTGTGCATCCTCAATATTGACTGGAGGAATGGACAGGGGAGGGGGTGGGCACAACTGGCTCTGCCTCTAGATAGGCAGAGCCAGCTGTCACACGCAGCTGGTTGGATCCAGACAGTATTGTCGGGATCCTGCCAGCTGCGGCGCTCTCAGTATATCACGTGCAATAACCCGCTATATACTGAGCTTTGGGTAACAGGAGGAGGTTAGTATATGTCCTCCCGTGACCCTAAAGAGAACTATGGGGAAAAACACTTAGCCCATAGTTCTCTTTTAAGGGCAGGGACTGATGTGAATGTGCACTGTGTAAAACGCTGTGTAAATTGTCAGTGCTACATAAATACCTATAATAAATAAATACAAATCAGATAGCATTGTTCCCAGCTCTGTGAGCTACAGAGCACCTCCACTGTGTGTTATGGAAAAGAGGAAGGCATGAAGGTGTTCTGTAGTTCCAACATGCTTCCTTTCCTAAGGTAGTAATGCTGCTCCTCCATAGAGTACAGTAAGTAAGTGAGCGTTGTCACCCTAGGACAGGAAGTGTAATACTGGCAGAGTCACCAGTTGATAATAAAGGAATAAAAAGCAAACTAATGCAGCCAAAACATCAAAGTACTAATCAGCTGCAATATATTCCATTTCTTGTTCTTGGGTTTCGATACGCTCTAATGAGCCCTGGGTTCTAACCTGCTAAATGGGCTGTGCTCTTTTGTGCTAATGCACGGTCGGGTGCGGATATGCGCGGGCAGGGTGTGGTGAGGGTGTGGTTAGGTTTGGACGGCAGCACTTTACAGTCAGATCTGCTGAAACATTGCTCAGTGCCTTACAAGCGAGTCTAATCTAAGCAGCAGAGTTTGACAGCATTTACATGTTATTTTGGCAGTTTGCACGGCTGCTGTGACAACGAGGCGGTTTGGCCAAGCACAGCCATTGAGTCCGCTGCGCGTCTCTCTCCCTTGCATTGAAGAGCGAGGGAAGAGAAAACAGAAGATCTTCTGTTAACCCTCCCTCCCCAGAGAATGGAGGCCAAGGATTGTAGCCAGAGTCTTTAGTCCTTTTTCCCAAATTCTCATACTTTTATTGGGCTTTTATCTGCCAGCTTCTGCTTCATAACAGGACTATGGAAGTGGACTTAAAGTGGACCTGTCACTTTTCAAATATCTTAATCGTCTGTCGGCTCTGTGCGGCTTGTAAAAGCTGATCTCCAGGAAAACAGCTAAACACAAAGAGGAAATATATCTATTGGAGATGATTTACCTGCCAAATAATTTGTATTTATCTACCTAGGCCCGAGATTTCCACTTCTCTGCCACACAGCACAGTCCTGCCTGGCAGGGGAGGAGACCTGAACTTTCTCTGTTGCAGTTTTACTTTTACTTACAGGTCTCCTCCCAACCTCAGCCTGTGATTGCACAGCATAGTATCTCTGTATCACTCTGCTTTCTCCTTGCAGCCTGAACTGCAAACTAAAGATGGATGACAAGGAAGAGATATTTTTCATTTTGGGCAGTAATTGCATACAGTATAATAATGTTTTTACGGCCATTTAAAAAAAATTATTTTGCATAGAGTAATGAAGACACGGTGATCAGGGCAAAAAGAGAGGATAACTCTTCCCAGTGGGAAAAAGACAGCAATAAAAACCTGTCAGACGTTGTAATACTTCCCTAATCTATCCAAAATTGTTGCGGTCAGGTAAATATAAAATATTAAATTGCATGAATATTTTGCATTCTACTTTTGAGCCATGAATGAGGTGGTACTTTAAACTCCTTTTCATGTTTTCCAGACTCTCAGTTGCCTTCTTTGATGTTAAAGCCTGTTATAGACCTTTAAAGCTAAATTAAAACAGGTGAATTACAGCAATGACTGATCACAGTGACTTATCCCTTATTGGAAGGCTCATGCCAAAGTTTCAGTACAACAAACCACAATGTCAAGCGGTCAGCATGCGCTGGGCTGTCTGGTTAGCTCAACTGTAGTGCTTAGGGAATCCTTTGTCATGTACTGTGTGTGTGTGTGTGTGGGTGTGTGTGTTTATACTGTATATATATGTATATATATATAAGATTTAAAAAAAGACAAAAACACAGTATTGCAGTGTGCAATGATACCTTTCTTATTGGACTAACAAAATATATAAAAGACAAGCTTTCGAGAGTGAACCTCTCTTCTTCAGGTCAGAAGCAATACTGATCAACATGACAGTCTGTCAGTTAAGACAGGACAAAGCTGTTGGAGGGGGGGAGGGGTGTCATAAATGTTGGACCTGGGAGTAAAAAATGCCTCCTGATAATCAAAAGACAGAAAAAATAAACATAGGATGACAAATAAACCCTAAACAGATCAGAGATATACCACATACATGAATATTGTGATGTTCTGTAGATTCATAAAAAGTTTTGATAGTGTGTCAGAAAACCAGAATCCACATTAAGGCCCTCCTTTATGGCGTTGAAATATTGAAATTCATATTTATATTTATATACAGTATATCGGAAATTGGGTGAGCAGCACGGGTTCCCCAGGTACACACAGTGCCTTTCTCTAGTAGATTCCACTCCACCATCCAATGTAATTCCAATAAGTGTTGCACTTTCTCAGTTGATTATGAAAGACGGGGATGTCCGAAACTGTCTTCATCTTTGTACTTTGTACTTGTTAAATGCATTGTTTATGAGAGGAATAAAAAGTTTATTGAGCCACTGAGGTGTGACATGCATATTCGAGACATATACGTGTGTGTGTGTGTGTGTGTGTGTGTGTGTGTATATATATATATAAAATCAGATGTAAAATAACAGTTAAAAAACCTATAAACCTAAAAAATAAAAGAAAAATTGACCTGAAACTACTATAGATTCCTTTTTAAATGGCCGATTTTTCACTCGTGCATTCGGTGATGACAGCATCAATTTAATCAAACAGATTCAGTCTTCTGCTACAACCACATGATCCTGCTTTACATGTGACAGATTTACTCCAAGTGTTGTATATCAGCGTCTTCTTCCAGTGCCTCATCTGGAGCTCGGCTACTGTAACCGCATACTTCAGCGGTATAGCAGATCAGCGCTCGAGACAGCTTAATTATTTTAATTGCCAGTGGGAGAGAGAAATGGTCGTAATCTGAAAAGGATAACAACTGTGTTTAATAAGTACATTTAACTGTAAATATTTGCAAATCCACTCTAGATGACTACCGCATTTCGGAGACCAGGTTGGGAAGCAGTGCTGTGCGAGTCACTGGCAGAGGACCAAAGACCAGCGGCTTCATAAACACAAAAGGCCATAAAAATAAATCTTTGTAACACTTGTTTACCGGCGGCAATAAGAACAGTAAGACCTTACTTAGAGCGCCGTTGGTTCTTTGCGGCACATGGGCAATTATCTGAAGCATCATCCTTTTCCGAGGTTGTGGTCTTGTTTTGTTTTTTTGCACATTTTTTTTCCTCAAGGAAGCGGAGAGGCTTAACCTTCGCCAACTCATGCTAATCTTTCAGGGTTTGCTGCCAACAATATGTTTGCCATAAGGCTTATGTTTTTATAAAGCTCTGCAGTACAAATCATTACATCATGCTGATGTCACACAAGATTCTCAAGTCACTCATGCAATATTTTCTTTTCTTTTAAATTATAGGTTGTGTACTTTCTTTGACCAAATAAAGCTCAACTCCAATCATTTATTTTAGTTTGGGACAGAGCAGGGAAGACCATTCACAATATTTTTCAAGTTTTAGTTTGGTCAGTTCAGTGGTCACTGTCTTAGGAGAAGCAATAGATCCCTCATGGGTCTGTAACCTGCATTGTGTGCTTTTTAGTAGCTCTGTCAAATTGCTTATATAGTTGTGTCCTCGGGGATGTGAAGTTACCCCCCCTTCCCCACACACACACACACACAAAAGGTAAAATAAAAATTATCTGATTGGGTGTCATGGAGTCCCAGTCACTTCACACTTCCTTCATTTTTTAAAGGGAATGGCATTCTGTCATAAAGCAAAATTCTTGTCTTAGAAACATCTGCTGATCATTGACTCATGTATTATATATTCTGGAACGGCGAGTTTCCTCATCACATTTAGTAGAGACTGGAGTAAAGGTGCAATGGTCAACCATATCAAGAGCTCTATATAACAATGGCCTCTGTGTCAGGATTGCAAGAGGGAAGCCATTATTCAAAAAGATCCATGTCTCAGCACATCTGGAGTTTGCTGGAAAGCATAACAGTGATCCAGTTGTGGTGCGGAAAACGGTTTTGGGGGTTAAAGCAATATCTGCAGAATAAATGTAATACTGCCCATTGACATGTCTACAGCACAGTGTGGTGGTGGTGGTAGCAATATGTCATGGGGCTGAAAACAGGAAATGTCACTGCCCTGTAAATAGCATATGTCCCAAGACTCTGGGAATAGCTGTTTCCAATAGAAACTTCCTTGCACCAGTCTTTTGCTATTTGACATTGCTCCTTTAAGTCATCTCTGTTGTCATGTTGTATAGAAATCTTAGAGTAAACCAATGTTTCCCATCAGTATTTTTACAAAATGTAATACTAACTTTTTGCAGATGCCATCCACCCAAACTATTACAATCCTTACTTCAGAATCGTCCGGTTCGACGTCTCTGCAATGGAGAAAAACGTTTCCAATTTAGTGAAGGCAGAATTTAGAGTGTTTCGTTTACAGAATCCAAAAGCACGGGTATCAGAGCAACGAATAGAGCTGTATCAGGTAAATACCAGATTTGTAAATATTTTTCTACTATTTTTTGTATCATTATTTCTAATTTGAATAGGTCCTATTGTAATAGTCAACGATGCTTGGGTCATATTTGTCAAAGTGTCAGAACTTTTTTAAAGATAAATTCTGGATGTGTTCAGACGTAACACTTTGGCCTTTTTTCCCATAGAGTAGGAAAGGGTTAGCACCCACGTCCCATTTTTATTACTGTCTATCTTCCCATTTGGGACACTCACTCTCTATATTTGTCCTGATGACCCCAGTAAGGACTTATCTAAAATCCTGAGTTGCCACCAGAACGGGAACATAAGGAAAATCTTCTATTGTACAAGCGTCCCTTAACAATTGTCTGAGAGGAGATTTGCAATACTTTGGCACTTTCCTTTCACTTCCTGTTGTGTCTACAGGGCAGGCAGTAAAGGAAAAACTTTGCAATAGGACTCAGATGGGACACAAGCTGCCAAAACCACACCTGTATTGGATGTGTTCAATGCAGCTGAACCAGTTCCCCCTCCTGCTGCTTATAGGGTGAATAGAACTTTACTAACATTATTATACACCAGGAAAAGACCACACCAAGGGAAAGATTTGTTGGAGCTCAGCAGTGGAGAATGTCCTCAAGTCACTGAAACCTAGATGAAAACCAAACATTATCATAGCTTACCTATCCTGGAACAAAACAACTTTTTTTGGAATAGCGACAACAGAAAACGATCCCTAAAATATTGTGTTTGCTATAAAATCGTGATTCAAAAAGTATGCTGATTTTTTTCCACTTTTTAAAAAAAATTTGGAAAGCCCCTGCTACTTTCTAGGAAAATGTAGGAAAGTTTTTTTTTGAATGAGCAGTAAGTAAGGAATATCAAGACATGTGCAGGTAACTACCTATGCATTAACGTGACACGGTCTCAACCCGAGGCGTGGAGTCTAAGCACCAGACGGTTTTCATCAGAGCTCCTGATGGTGGACATAGGTTTAGCTGCTTGCTAGTACCAGGCCGCGGACCCCAGAATCGCCCTGCCAAGGGATGAACAAGGAAGGAGGGCTCCAGGGAAGATACAGTAGTCCAGAGTGTGACCTGTATAAGGCAGAGTTCCTGACAGGAGAGAATGTTTGGACGCTTCAGGTCACCAGCCAGTAGACAAAAGTGTAGTCGGATCCAGGCAGGGGTCAATGCAGGTGGCTAGCAGAGAGTGTTCAGGTGGTCCAGATAGATAAAGCAGAAGATGAAAACGTAGTCAGGTCCAGGCAGAAGATCAGGGCATGTTCCTTACGAGATTGAAAAAAATTGTTAGGTGTTTTTACCTTTTCAGCAAAACCAAAAATTGAAATATCCATTTTCGGTAGACTGACCCTTTACTGTACTGAACATGCCACCGCTCATCTACAGCTAGCACATATCAGACTAATTTATGGACATGTAGCTTATAAAACACTCAAGGAGCCCTAAAAATCAGCAAGATTTAAACAGCTCCTGTTTGTTTCATTGGTGGTATACATAGGTATGAGCCTGTAGTGAGGCATGGGAATTGGGAGGAAACAGGCCTAACTTTCAGACTAGTATAGTAGGGTGAAATTTGTATAGCAGGATGCCCTGGGTTTGGAGGCTCCCCGGGTGCTTTACAAGGCATGCAATACCTCCCAGTACCTGCTGTAGATAACCATTTTATAATGCAGGCAAACCTGATAAAACTTGTCTGCTTTTATAAATGCCCAGAAGGTTAGTCAACAGTACGTTTAACAATCCCAATATCTTTTGTATCTGTTATTACAGATGAAGTTATGAATCCTTGTATCAGAATTCCCTGTTACACTGAAAGAGCCAGAATCCCATGACTGAATGTTATCTATCCAGAGAAATCCTCGTACGGGAATTTATTTGATAACATTCCAGTAAAAGCAGCATTTGGCAGAATATTTAGAATGGAACCCTGACCTCGTACTGTGTGTGTATATAAATCTATATATAGCTATATCGATATATATAGATATACTGTATATATAGATATATACATAGATATATATATACATATACTGAATAATGATGTCTTGTCAGTGTGCCTTCCTGTTTACCCCTTTCAAGTTATTTCAACTACAAAGTATTAGTGGTCTGTTAAACCAATTGGTAACATTGTAATCTGTTATTGAACATGCTGGGATGTCTTGTTTCTATGGAATGCTTTTGTAATTTGCATTACACACAGTGTAGAGTTGATACAACACTAAATCTTACCCCATTTCCCCTCTTTAATTAGTGTATGTTCTTAGCTGCTGTTTGGAGGCTTGGGGCATTCAGCTCTCGGGTATTGGTGTAGTTAGTTCACAGTCATAAAATGGCAAGCACCACTCATGCAATCTAATACTGGCGAGTTTCATACTGACTGAACTTTAAAGTGAAGTTTTGTTTTTACCATGCAAGGCAAAACAATAAGTTCACTTTAAGGTAGACTCTGTTAGATCCATATACTTATTTCCTTTCCATCCCTTGCCAGTCCATGCCTTGTGCAAGCTATGAGTCTATGGAGTGCTAGCTTACATAAGGCTATGGAGTCCCTGTAGGACAGCACCAATTGTCCCTGCCCTGTTATATGACTGCATTAGATGGTCCCCTCATGGCCAGAGACATTCTGATGCCAGAGACAGAGAGCTGGCATATTTATGGACATCAAATGCTTTATCACATATGAACTTATTTAGATATTGTCATAATACTCTGCCAGGTTTAGACCAATAAAACAATATTATATGTGATGTCATATGATCCTAGCAAAGGGGTGTTAAGTTAGGCATCACAGTTAGTGCATCTTCTGGATCCAGCAATAGAAATAGGGCCCTGCTTCAGGTACAGTAAGCGCCAGACAGTTGTGTCAAGTCCACAAAGGTTATTTATTGGAAGACTTATACAATAAAAGCAACCAATGCATTTCAGGGATTTAAAGGGTCCCCCTCCATCAGGGCTTGGTGAATGGTATAGATAGCACATACCAGACTTCTGAGTCTGAAGTATTTCTAAAGCATACTTAAAACGTGAAAGAGCAAGGTTTTTGCTACAAATACCGGTTCAACAGTTTTGTTAGTGTTTGCTGGATGCTGGAAAGTTAAAACACCTAATGCTTTCTGCTCTGAGGACCTGGGACCAGAGCTCTGCACTGAGTTTAAGGCCTGGACATCTGCTCCGACCATTTCAATGGGTCCCCCTCTCCCTGCTAGATGTTTATATATCTGTTTTTAAAGAGAATGCGGTCAGAGTCATGAGAATACCTTAAGATGGTGGCAACACTGAAAGCACATGGATATTGCTAGCGGGAAATTCAGCAAACAAGACTACACCTATAACTCGATTTTGAAGCCAACTTTAGAGTCTTTGTTGTGAACTTTAAACACCTGAGTCCCAGCAGCTATTCTAAAACAGTGCTAAGATAGCGACTATTATTCCAGTGCCATTTTAAAGTGGCAGCTGGAATCAACAGCTCCGGCGGGGGTACGGGTTGGAACTGCAACCTGTCAGTGACAGTTATCATCCAGCACTAAGCCCAAGAGATGAAATGATCAGCTCCCGGGCTTCCGATACTTCTACACTCCATAGTCATGTGCTGTAGAAGTGAATGTGAACACGTTGCTTCCGCATAGTGTTTATGTTGGGAGTGTAGTATCACAAGTGATGTTACGGCACTTTCTCACTGTTACAGTTCTGTCCAGCCTTTTTCTACAACAGTAGATTACTCCTATAGTGATCTATAGCAAGCAAAAATTAAAATATTTTTAAATATTCCCTCCCTAAAAGAATCTCTATGCCCCACCAATGATATCAGATGATCTGAATGACATTTACATTCAATCGCAAGCATCAAATGCTCACGTAAGCAAACTCAATATCTTTCAAAAACGCACTAACAATTTAAAATTTTCTAAGCCCCTTTTTTTCCCCCCACATGCATCATAATGTAGCTTTGAAAACTCAAACATTTACTTTGAGCTTTACCATTGTGCTCTGTTACATATAAGTTGCACTAATGTGATATTTTATTCAGCAGACTTTGTTGATTATATTTTGGGATAAATATATAATAGTGCGCAAATTACATAGACATTACTTTGGAAACGATTACAGGAAATAAAAATATATGTATCCTCATTTGGTACCAAATTAAATCCCACTCTGGTACAAAATGTATAATACCTTAGGGTGGAATACAAAACCTAACAGATATATTGTTCGGACCCGAGACATCAATGAAATAAAAATTTAAAAAAACTCTGGTACTCAAGGAGATTTAGGGAAAAAATAGCCCTGGGACTTATGTGGTTAAAGATCTTTGAGAATTAATAACTTCACAGTACATGCATCTGGAGAGGTCAGTGATGGTTTTTTTTTTTACTACCGTACTTGTTAAGAATATGTAAACCCTTTATTGTCCATAGTGTGGGCACAGGTGCACTTTAAGATCTCTGCAAGCATCAGAACCATTACTACAATGTTTTTGAGTTATACTTGTAGATATTTTTATGAGAGAACATCTTTTTCAAGGCTTCCGGGCCATATACAGAGAACAGAAAGAACTGCACACTGTTCAGCTAATAGTTAAATTGGCTTCCGAGCCAAATGTAAAATGGGAGGCTATTTATAGAGGATGAAGTGTTGATGAAGTGTGTCGGTGAGACCACTTGGCTGAATGGGTCACTCCAGGAATGGAGGTGGATGGAAGTCTCGGATAATAAGCCCAGACACTTCCCCCAGTTTGTTTTATATTCCTTTCACCCAGAGATAGCCTGCAGCTAAACTCCACAGAAGTCACACAACTTTTTTTTATTATTTTTATTTAGGTTGTGTGAACATGAAATTGTGGTTAAGTTTAGGCTTTTATTTCACATTTTGCCATGTCTGACATTCCTCCCAAAAAGAGGGACAGCATTTAGCAAGTAAAATTTAAAGCAAAGGGAAACATCCATATAATGGCCTTCGTCACTGATCCATGATTTTACATGAGGGGAATCAAATCTGGTTCTTTTGCATTTACACATGCCTAGAATCATCACTTTACAAAAAAACAGACCATAAAAATACAGATTTTACCCTTTCTATGTTAATGGAGTAAGAACAATTGTTATGGGTAATATTGCTACTTTTGGTTTTACTAGTTTTGGAAACCGCATAGGAATGACTTACCTAAACCCAATTACAGGATATTAATCTTCTGTTCAAACTCTTTAAGTGTTTTAAAAAGTCCTTAAGCCCTGACGAAGGGAGATCTAAAGTCCCTGAAACACAATTGTAACCAGTAAATTGTTTCTAGACACTCCTCTTTCAATTACTTTTTAACATAGTGTACCAAGGGCCTAACCATAGCTCCTGCACTCTTCCTACTGGAATGCATCTCACACCCAATAGGAATGTCCAATTCTAAGCAGGTATCCAGAGATCAATTATCCATCTGCCTATCTATAAAACAGAGTTCTGCAGTGATCATCAAGTGTAGGGGCTGGCAAGGGAATCCACCAAGGCGTACAGGAAAGCTCCTATGACCTGTCCGGTGGTTCTGCTTTATGCACCTCTGTGCTTGGTCTTGTGATCTGTCAAGTGCTTATCTAGTATTTATCTAGTTTAACATTTTTACAAGCTTTCTGTGCCATATTTTCTTTATTATTTTATATATAACAATTTATTTCCCTAGTGGATCTCTGTATTTCACTGCAACCACTCAGCCTGCCTACCATCAGCTACTTAGATAAAATCTAACCACACAGAAAGTGTTTTGTTTCTAATCAATCAGACCTTAATATTAGAAAGAGTAACACATTATGATTTTATCTTTGCTGGGTTTCTTTGGCTTTAGATTCTTAAATCCAAAGACTTAACATCACCAATGCAGCGCTACATAGACAGTAAAGTCGTGAAGACGAGAGCCGAGGGCGAGTGGTTGTCCTTTGACGTCACAGAGGCCATCAAGGAATGGCTTCGCCACAGAGGTAAGTCAAATTCAATAATAGACCACTATCTGTGTATCTATCTCATATCTATTTATTTATCTATTTATTTTTAATTTTAGTCTAACTATACATCTCTATCAACCTATCAATCTCTATTTATGTGTCAATTTCATATATCGCTATCAATCTATCTCTCTTTCTAGTTATTGATAACTCTCATTCTTTCTCTTACAGATAGGAATCTTGGATTTAAAATAAGTTTACATTGTCCTTGTTGCACTTTTGTACCTTCAAACAACTACATCATCCCAAACAAAAGTGAAGAGCTAGAAACCAGATTTGCGGGTACAATAAAAACGTTAATTCTTTCTTTTTATAAAAGGCATTTGTTAAAGATCAGATTTATCATAAACGATCAAGTTAATATGAATGGCTATCTTTTCTGCCGACTGGGCACTCCAAGTGACATCTCAATGTTTGCTGAATACTAGAGATATATACCCCTAACGGTTTCTTATATGGTGAGGTACGGTATTGAAACTGCTTTGGTCTGCACATCTGCTGTAGCTATTACAGGGGATTACTACTGTCCCTGGAGTTTTTGCAGTTATTTTATGTTCCGGATGCAGCAGGAGCAGTGGAAAGACAATATAGAGTTGGGAGCACCTAAAGCTCCCAGGTGGGGGAGCAAAGCAAGGAAATGTGTAGAGGTATTTTTTTTTTTATTGTATTTCATATAAATAAAAAAAAAAAATATATATATATTTTACAGTATTTCTGTTCTAGTGTAATAACACTCACTCCCTATACTGTATCTATGGTGGAGCAGTGTTATCACCCTATGCTGCTCGTCTCATTTCTATAACATAGAGTGGAGGTGAAGTTCACAGAAGAGAACTAAGAAGGATGATAACATGGTTTGAGATTTCATTTCAGTGCAAATTCATTTAGGAGCACATTGGTTTTTATGGTAGGATCAACAAGTATTTCTGTACTTTCTAAAAATGTTAGCCTTTAAAAAAGGAAATGAATGCAGCCACCACATCTGAGGTCTGGTATACTGCAATATATTAAATTTTTATTCTTGGGTTTAGATAAACTGTACGTTAGTTAAAAGTATGACACAGGGGTGGGCCCCTGTTCTTATGGGCTTCTAGTCCGTTTTCTGAGAGAGTGCTCAGTACAGTAACCCATAAAAAATAATCAGACTTCAGTGTGATAGATCAGAAGAGAAAGAAGAATTGTGATGGGTTGCTATGCATTACTGCATTTTACACATGTTAAAGTTGACAACTTTTTCAATAATCGATTATAATCGATTATGTCGATTAGTTGTTGCAGCCCTACATGTATGGTTATTATTTTAATTAATCAACGCTGTCTCCAAAATAAGAATTTAGAAAAACCACTCTGTAAAAGAAGCATAATAATACTTACCTGTCCTGTCACCCTGCCGCTGATCTACACTCTCTTGTAGAGCTACACTAGCCGCAGAACCAGCATCTGGTATTTCCGGGTGTGTCGAATGTCTGCAACCCTGCTGCATGCATTGGTTTCACCTAAATCACTATTGTGCTCACGTAGAGCTGTGGCCACTGGGTGTAACCATAGAGCACGGAGGGGGTACTCAGATATCCCACACACCTGGAAGTGTCAGACGCTACATGAGAGTGAAGACCAGAGGTACGGTTGATGTGACAGATAAGTATTATTACTATTTTTTACCAGGATTTTTTTTAAATATCTTTAAGTTGGCACACACAGAGATTTAATCTATTCTTTTCTGGACATCTTTTAAAAGGTATTGATGACCCCTTCTTATACCCTATCGTGGACCACAGAAATTTGAAGCCTGGTCAGAAAAAACATAGCAGCCAGGCCCCTCATCTATTACTAATGCTGCTGCCGTCATATAGGCAAGAGTCCCAGCCGCCGAACCGGCGGAAGAAACGTGCTTTAGATGCTGCTTATTGTTTTAGGTGAGTACTCTGTTAAAGAAAATTGTGCTGGGCAGATTAGTGAATTCTCTTGGACATGTAAATACAGATTTGATGTTAAAGTGTAATCAAGATGGTGAAGAGCTGGACTCCAAGCTTGGAGAAGGTTCTGAGTAAATTAAATGATTGTCGGAATGTGACAGCTCTCATTTGTTGGGGAAATTCAGCTTGTATGGAGTGAAAGGATAAGAGTGCCAAGCTGTGGGGATTTGTCCAGATATGATTTTTTTATGTCACAAGCTGCCAG
The DNA here is from genome assembly GCF_000935625.1 of Nanorana parkeri. NCBI lineage: Eukaryota > Metazoa > Chordata > Amphibia > Anura > Dicroglossidae > Nanorana > Nanorana parkeri. The sequence continues at coordinate 100,307 of NW_017307274.1, read as the reverse complement.
TGCACTTCCGGGGTTGTACACAAATTCCCCTTTATCAGGGCCTAGCATATTGATGTGTGACTAAAATATACAGGGGTGATTACTCCTGAGTTTTAATTCTTCATGCACTGTTGTCTGGCAGCCTCTTCAATAGGACACAGGTGGCAAAAAGGAAAAACTGACAGGGGTTCTAACTAGGGATGCACCGATACTAGTATTGGTGCCGATACCAAGTATTTGGACTTGTACTAGCCCAAATGCTCCGATACTTATCCCGATACGGAACTTCCGGTCAGAGGGAGATTACCTCTGACCGGCAGTGCCACATGGGAACATGGAGCCGGCTTCCTGGCCAATCAGGAAGCCGGGCCGCAGGTAATAACTTGCAGCCCGGCTTCCTGGTTGGCCGGGGAGGCCAGCTCCATGCTGTATGGCCAGGAAGCCTGGCCGTGGGTAATGACAGCCGGCTCAATGCTGATTAGCTGGGATGCCGGGGCTTCCCGGCCAATCAGCATGGAGCAGGCCAAACAGCATGGAGCCGGCTTCCCGGCCAATCAGCATCAAGCAGGCCGAACAGTATGGAGCCAGCTTCCCGGGCAATCAAGGAGCTGATTCCTTCCTGATTGCCCGGGAAAATGGCTCCATGCTACCGGAAGTACCGGTATCGGCGAATACCGAAATATACATAGCGGTACTCGATACCGTAAAACCGGTAACAGTGCATCTCTAGATCTAACCATTCCAAGCTTTGGATTACTGTTTAAGAGGTTTGTATTTGGTGGCAATTCTGCATTTAAGGAAACCAGAACAGAGACATGTATGCCATCATTGATGATCTGCTGAAAATGCTGGTTGGCTGGCGGTCTTTAACACTTTCTCAAGAGGGAACTGGGACAAGTATATAGGCAAAGTCAGAATGATGGCCAGGCAAGTCATATTTTCAGTAGAGGTAATCTCTCTCTGTACCAGAAACTGAACATAGTTTGGCTTTATATAAATGCACTTAATAGAACATTTAATTCTCTATTTGACAGAAATGTTCAAGACAATTGTTGTCTGCGTCCATTGTTTATTGACTTTAAGAGGGATCTTGGCTGGAAATGGATTCATGAACCCAAAGGTTACAATGCTAACTTCTGTGCTGGAGCCTGTCCCTATCTGTGGAGCTCCGACACCCAGCACACAAGGGTAAGTCCAAATGCATATGACTTGATTAACAAATTATGCCTTATTTGATTACAAATTAATTATGCCTTAATAATAACCTCTTAAGAAGGTGTATGACTTACTTATTAGCATTTCAAGAGAGAACATGACTTGATTAACAACCTTTCAAGATGGCTTATGACTTATTTACTAACATTTCCACCTTTACCAAATGCTAAGAAGTATACCTGCAATTTAAATGTTTCTAACCCCTCATCCATCCATCCTAACCTTCCTGTCCTAATATATTTATGAACTTAAATACTTTCGGAAAAAAATGATGCTATAGGATCCCTCTGGCCGATCACATGACGAAATGTCAAGGCATTAATTATGTGACCTCAGCCAAAGGGGAAGATCAGTAGTCAGGTGAGACACTTACTGTCCAGTCCCACCTTAACATTAGTTCTATAAGCCTATAATCACATGACCAGTGTATCATCCCACATGATATAGTGCCGTCCAATGTGAGCACTGTAATTGACCACTGAGCTACTTTCACTGGGCATTGGGGGAAGCTTAGCTCTGGGGGTGGGATCTGACCGTAGATTCAGTTCAACAGTGGGTGGTGGTGGTCAACATCTTAGTAATCTCTTGATTCCAGCTATTAGATAAGGATTTTTATTTTTCAACTTTGGTAGGTTCATTTTAAAAATGTTTATCATTAGATGTACATGGCACTCATTTGTTCTGTGCTATTAAAGCAGACCTTTACCCCCTTTCACTAAAAATCACATCAGCATGCAGCTCTGCATGCATTCATACACTACAATACAATTGCATATCAGCGCTGCATGCTGATATGAAATCATCTTACATTCATTCGTTAAACAAACATATTTTTATTTTACTTACAATTATTATTTTATTACAATTTCTGGTCCTCAGGGACATTAATGTACAGTAATGTGCCCAAGCCATGCATCTTGGGAAGGTTACATCAGCAGAGCATTGCTGGGAAATCTCCTCTGTAATCTCATGAGATCTCAGGTAAAGGCATTTTCCTCCCCTGAGATGATATGCATGGTCACATGTCCTGGTCACATGTCCCAAAGTTCCAGGAAGTAAAGATATGTTAATCTGCCCTTAGTAAAAATGGCCACTGTGAAAAGAATGGGGAGGAAAAGAAAAATAAGGTATGCAAAGTATACAACGCTGGCAAGAGAGATTGCCATTTCTAAACATTTCTAAATATATGGGTAGAGTTTAAAGTATATGTAAATGCTAAATATTTTATTTTTTCATTATGTTTAGCTTCATGCCTCACTGTATAGTTTATTTTCAGTTGGCTGCTGGGCTGCCAATTTGATAGACCTGACAGGTAGCTCAGTAGGCAACTAAAGGAGAGCACATGGCAGCCCAACAACACCACTGCTGCCAATTGCGAGGCAGTGGCTTAGCGTTGTTAGCCTGTTACAGGAAGTTCTGTTAATGGTAGGATTTCCAGGCAAGAAATTTTGCAATCAATTTACAAAAAAATGTTTGCTCATTAAACCTTTATATAGTGGGACATGACGTCAAACATACCGAAAAATAGATTCTAAGCTTACATATACCTTAACTAGTTAGATGAAGGACTTTTTTTACTTGCTAAGGCAGTTTTACAGAAAAGTGAGTAATTGTTGAACAGACGTAACAGTTTCTCCGGATGCTGACCCTTCAGAAATATCTGTTGGGCATTTACTGTGCATGAGATGCTTGTGCAAGAACCATATAATATAGCCACTGTGGCCGAGATGAACAGGACTTCTGTTCCAGTCTTAAATAGTCGATTGAATCAGCAGGAAAAGGTCACTTTGTGTTTTACTAACCTATTAATAATATCCTTATTAATCCATAAGCACCGCCACTGGGTCACCTATTTACTGCTCTTGCTGCAACCAAAATAACATTCGTTTTATAAATAGCTCATCAAATTCAATCTTTCCATCTCACTCAAATATTGTTCTTTACAAACAAAACTCCTTTTTCTTTTTACCAAAGTACCGTATGTATGGCTTCTAAATACCCAATGCAGCTATATTTATTCATGTTTTTTTTAAGCGTATTAATGTATCTAACAATGAATACATTCTTCCTTGAAAAAAACACTATACTTCCATTTGAAATTGGAACTACAACATTATTATTTTATTTTTTTAGTATTATTTTTGGTATTATTATTTTTGCTTTGGACCAAGCATGGAAGTATTTGAACCTCTATTGTTTTTTTTACAGATGTCTATGTTGCAATTGGGCAGATTTTCCATAACTTCCTGTTCTGATGACAGTTGGCTATGGAAAGTGCTCCACTTAAGTGGATGGAAACCCTAAAGCCTCATTCACACTGATAAGAGCCAGCCCGTACAGATCCGTGCGCCGTGCACGGCCGTATCTGCTGCTACCAAGAAGGGGAGTACGCCTTCGTACGCTCACCCGAGTTGCACATCGGTGCGGGTGTACGTTTCCTTACGCAGACAGGATGCATCCTGTCTGCGTCCAAGCACAGACACCCGCACGGATATGCAGTTCGGGTGATCGTACGGCCACGTACTCCCATAGAGGAGAACAGGCTGCTGCGTACAAATCACACACAGCAATTGTCCTTCCCGGGAGCGGCCTGATATGTCCGTGCACGCCGCACTGATCTCTACGGGTCGGCTCTTAGCACTGTGAATGAGGCCTTACAATGCACTTTTATTTACTCCATTTTGGTCTGGTAAATAAACCATCGAAGGCCTGATAGGCTGCAATACATTACATTTTTGGGTTTAAATATGCTTTAAAGATCCCTGTTTCTTTTATCAGTACAAGTCAAGGGAACTTTGACTTCTAAGGATTAAGGCTTAAAGTTGACCTTTACCCCCTTTGACTAAACATCACCTCAGCATACAGCTCTGCATGCTGATACGAAATCATCTTACATTCATTAGCTAAACAAACATATTTTCATTTTATTACAATTTCTTTCTTTCCACTTCCTGGTCCACTTTGGCACAAATGATGTAATGTGCCCAAGCGTAGTGTCCTGGGAAGGTTACATCAGCAGAATCAAATCTCATCTGTAATCTCACAGGATCTCAGGGAAAGGCATTTTCCTCCCCTGAGATGATGTGCATGGTCACATGTCCTTGTCACATGTGCCAGAGTAACAGGAAATAAAGGGAGATCAAGTAACCTGGGGAGGGGGGGGGGGAAATAAAAATAAGATATGCAAAGAATAAAAAGCCGGCAATTATCTAGAAGTATGTGTTTGTAGATTGTCATTAGTAAACATTTCTAAAGGTGTGTTTGTTGTCATTTTGAAGATATGGGTAAAGTTCCTCTTTAAGGAGCAACAAGACTGTTCCACCATTCATTTTGTGGTAGGGCAAAAATAACTCTATGTGTTTTTAAATGCTAAATTTACCTTCTATGCAATGTTTCATGTTACAGCCATATTCAGGATGTAACATAAAACATGGTGACATTGCCACTCCACCCCCACACTTACATGACTTGTGTGGTTCTTCTCCCTGCAGGCTACTGCTATTTATCAAATCTGTAGCTGCTGCTATGCGTGGCTTCTCCCACACAGCCATGTCATCTATTCACAGATCCTTTGACAGGATCTGTATATAGAGAAACTACAAGTCCAATCTGCCACCTAGAGCAGTGGGACTTATGGTTTTCAGTGGAATACAAGTGCAAAGACGTCACCACACTTGTAGTCCATTGACAATTTCTCCCATCCCTGTTACTGAATATCCGTACCTCTGTACAGGCAGGGACATGAGGCATAGTCTGCAGAAGAGAGAGCACTGCACCAGCAATCCACCGATCGCGGTTGCAATGCGTTACCAACTGTATGTAATGCAAAAAAATAATAAATGCATCTTTTTTTATTTTGTTAATATGCGTGCATTCATTATTATTTTTTTTTAAATGTGGCATTTGCCTTTAACTCTTCCCCATTCTATCCAAAATGGGGAAAAAAGATTTTGGCCCTTAATATACTTTTAAAGTTAAATTTACATTGTTTTTTTGGTCCTCTTTAACAAGTCTTTTTTTTTTTCCCCTGCAGGTTCTCGGTCTGTACAACACCATTAACCCAGAAGCCTCTGCTTCTCCGTGCTGCGTATCTCAAGATTTAGAATCTTTAACCATATTGTACTATGTCGGGAAAACACCAAAAATCGAACAGCTCTCCAATATGATTGTAAAGTCGTGTAAATGTAGCTAGACCTGACAATACAGCATGTGTTTTTAGTGGAGGAAAAAAAAACAAAAAACTTTTTTTTTAAAATAAATGAAATTTAAGGCTTGTTCAATCAGTGTTATAATGTAAAAAAAAAGAGGGAAAAAACGGTACTAGTGTGAACTTTTTGAATTTTTTCTTTATAACTGGCAGAAAATTCAAAACATTGAAGGTTTTGTTAAGAGTTTTTTAGTAACTCAATTAAACATCCTTGGAGAGGAACATTACCCCCTCCCCCTTGCTGGTTAATGTTCCTGTGTTATAGTGAGAGATGTGGGCCAACAAAAAAAAATAATCTCAGTGACTGGCAAAATGAGCCCTCGTCTCTTCACAAAATTAACTTTGTCTAATCAAAATAATTATCCTTCTCTGGTACTTTGTTGAATGCACAGCCATAGCGTGAGACACGTTGGTCTTCCTCCACGTCTGTGTCATATCTGGCTTTACCAATATCCCACCTTTTATATTCTATTGCGTGCAAATGGCAACTGCACAAAACAAAGAGGGGGAAAAAAACAGACAAGATTTTTGCCTCAGACACTATTGCAGAAAGAAATGTCTCAATTTTTCTGAGCAATAGAGAGAGAGACAATTAAAAAAAAAAAAGTAAACACTGGAAGATTTTATTAGTGTCATGTGAATAAAAATGAAAACAGGAATATCCCTTTAAGTGCAGTTATTGCATAATACCTTTCTTTTACTTGACCTGTTGTGTTCTAGTGGTCAGTCCATCCACTACTTAGAACTCCATGATTTTGCTGTTGATCTTATTTATTATTTTGCCATGAAGTTTGCGCAAAGACCAAACAAATAGCTCAAATTAAATCATTCTGTTTAATAAAATAAAATGTTTTTTTTAGTCTACAAATGTCATTTTGTGACGAATGCACCATTGTTTGGTTTAGCTCTACCCAAAGCTGTTTAGCATGGTCAGCGGTGGGGTTCTCTCTCCCTCTGGTTTCTTAAAATGTGGAGACTCATGTCGGGAGGACCTCCTCTAAGATCTTGGATATGGCTCTGATCTGAAGGCTCACTTTGGCCACCTGCAGATCAATATGGTTTTACGTGCTAGGCTCTCGTATTTATCACCACAGATTAAATTTTAGAGATGCATTACCACACTACAAATTTATATCAGGGGATGGGAGGGCTGGACTTTCCATCTGGTCTTCAGTTGCAATAAGAAAGCAGAGGATGATTGAAATCTTTACCATTACAAAGTTATTTGCTTTGGGTGCTTGTAGACTTTTATGATAGTTGTTCCTATATACAGTTGAGGAAGCCGTTTAATGGACTGCAAGAATGCAGCTCAAGGTTGAAGACTTGAGCTCTCCTCTATGCTGAAAAAATATTGTTCAGTACACTTTTGGGCAGCCATTATATAAATAGATACTGGTGAGGCTGTAGCTCCCTGGGAACTAGTATAGAAAATGGCTCATAATGGGGTATGTTACATTTTTATAAGCATTGGTTCACTCCTTAAAGTGACACTAACTCAGGAGTTAAATATTAAAAATGCATTTAAGTACATTAACAAAAATGTATCTGTTTTGTGTATCACTCGGCTGTAGATCCTCAAATCATCTCTGAATTGGTGTTGACACTATTCTTCCTTCTGGAGGGGGGCTACTTTTGTTCCCCAAGGTGTCCTCAGACACTGTGGGGAGCAAAAGTCTCACAATTAAGTTGGCAAATTTGTATTGAAGTTGTAGTCTATCACAGGAGTGAGCTTGGAGTGGTGGTTACTTTATTACACACGCAGGGATCATGGGATCATGGGAGTTGATTTGAGGGTGTACAGCCGAGTGATACACAAATAAGTTACATTTTTGTTAATAGTTAAGGTACTTGAATGCATTTTTCAGATTTAACTCCTGAGTTTAGTGTGACTTTAATATGATTTTTAAAAGACATGTATAGGTTTAGTTACCCTATCAGCCTTAAGCATCTCGAGATGGTTAGCAACAAAGCAAGGTTTAATCCATTCGTTGGTAAATACATCTTCATTGGAAATATCCGTTTACTCCAAAAAGACAAGTTGAACACCTCTGCATGTGTTAAGGAATTAATATGGGTTTTTGGTTTTGAGATCACGTTGATACTGCACAACCAAGGTACATGGACATTCAAGGGGAACTTTTTTTTTATTTCATTTTTGTTAATCTTTCGTTCTGGCACCTGAGCAATTTGAACTGCCTCAGAAATGGACAACATTCACATACTTCACCCAACAGTCATGCTGTTTTTGTCAAGGGTCACCTTAACTGTTTGAGAAATAAAATTCTGCATCCTACTGACTATAATCCCTTTTCCCCAACAAAAAATAGGCCTTAAACCTCAATTTGTTTTTCTTTTTTTACAAAGTTTGTTAAGCAGGCCAAATTAGGGTAATAAAAGGTATGCCAAATCTAACCATATTTTTTTACTTATTTGATCAGTTCTGGTCTGTTAAATTTAGTAGCATCAAGCAGGAATAAAAGCCTTAAAGGAGAACTATGTGCTTAAGGCTTTTCCCCATAGTTCTCCTTAGGGTAACGGGAGGACACAAACTAGCGTCCTCCCGTCACCCTAAGCTCAGTATACCGCGAGCTACACCAGAGAGCTGTGACAGGATCGAGAGGTGAGCGAACGCCGGTATGTGTTCGCTCACTTCCTGATCTACTGAGCCCACCTGTGACAGTCTCATTGTCACAGGTCGGCTAGAACTATGAGGTGAGTGAAAAGAACTCACCTCATAGTTCTCCTTTAAAGAAGAAAAATGAATGTAGCCACTACATCTAAAGACTGTTAGGCTGCAATACATTACATTTTTTTTTTTTTTATTTAGATACACTTCTCTCCTTCAGTAGTATTTATTACCTGTATTGATCCTTTTGAAATGGGTTCTTGAAATATCTGTTGTCCACAGTGATCCATGTACAAATGTAGGTGTCACCTGTGTTCCGTAGGAAACCTTAAAATTTTGCATTTGGGAATTGTGGCTACAACCCTATCGGTATACAATAATGCCTGGGACATGTTGTATCATTTTTCGCTGACAGGCAATCTCAAAGCATTCTGAAGACAAAGCTGCTTTGCATAAATGAAATGTGACTTTCATTTTTAGAGCATCACAGATGTCTATGGATCTCCTAGCAGCAAAGACTGTCCCATAGTTCAAGAATCGGTAAAGGCATAAATATGCAATATAGTTAATACAGATTACAAATATATGTTATTTTGCATACGTTATAAAATTTAAGAAGTCGGACCTTTACCTTTTTTTTTGTTTTTTTTAAAGGTGTAGGACATTGGTTGTAGGAGGCCATGGAAAAATAAATTTAGGACATGCCTTGAGAATAGGCAATGCAGTTTGAGCATATCACGGCAGTCGCCAACCTTGACTTCATACAGGCCTGTTGGGAGGTCTTTGTCTATTTAAGTGATGTTTGGTGTATATATTGCCTTTCTAGTATAAAAAGCACATCTGTAATTTTTCTGTACATAAAAAAGTAAACTAATTCAGTAATCACCATACGTTACAGTCTACATTAAAAAAAACAACCCACAAAATAGTACATTAATGCAAAATTCTCTGACAGTATGAGGCATTTGTTTGTTATTAATGTAAATTTAATTTAGTAAACTATTGAAATATTTAATATGTACCGGTCTAATCAACAGACCTTTACTACGATGCTGTATAGCTATGCTATGTTTGTTCCAAGTATATGTAACTGTACCGATAGTATTACAATAGTGGAGTTGTTTATCAGCTTTTGTTTGGAAACAGTTCTGTGGGCCTCCGTTAAAAACTTTTAACAACGATTTACATCATGTGTAATATGTACCACATTTTCTAGTCTGTTTTAGAAACTATTCTTTGGAATCCCTTTGGATATTTTTTTTTTTAATTTGGCCAGTATGAGTTACACTCTGTTTGATGACTTGCACTACAAATATTTATTATTTGCATCTTTGTCATGTGCTATATGCTAATGCAATTTTTACAGTCCACTTGAGAAAGGACAAGGCTACTTTTATTGAAAGTGTATATTTAAAGCCAAAACTTTTTTTAGTTTTGGTTAGAATGTGGAAGGGTTAGATCTTTTGGTTTCAGGTTTTTCATTGCTGTCTATGCCCCACTGGAGAGAGTCATCCCTCTATTGTGCTGATGACCATTGTCAACATAACTGAAAGTGATGGAAAATCCAAATTTGTGAGTTGTCTCGAGAACAGAAATAGATGGAAAGCCTTGAAAATGGAGAAGCTTGTTCCGGTGACAGGATATTCTTTACTTGCTGTTATGACTTGAGAAAAAAAATAAAGGAAAATATGCCAATGGCACATAAATGGCAAAAGGATGGAATCTCTAACCCTTTCTTAATCTATCCTAAATTAAAAGAATGTTTTGACTTTACCTACACTGTAAAACTTGTGTAGTCTGCATTAAGAAAACCTAGACCCAAAAGTAATGTGTTTGCAGTCTGAATTGAGAAAATGTGGATCCAAAACAACATCCTATTTTACTGGAAAATGCATTGATGCTAAAGTTTAAGTAGCATAAAAATATAATTAGCATAGCTTTGTGTTAGGATAAAAACTGCTTCCCTTAAAAACTTAATCACATGGGAACCAGGATAAGCTGGAGACTGAACAATTGGTGCCCTGAGAACAGCAGCAGACCAGCAGACACCCAACCATTGATGCCCCAAAGTACCACCTTTTAACATATCCTTTATTTATCATTGAGCACCAACAGAGCATAGTTCTTTACAGCTTCAGGCATCAACCTACTATAGCCAAGGTCAAATTCAGCTTTGATACTAGATGTGGATGTATCCAATTAAAATATTTGATCCGGTGCGTAATGCAAAATGTAAAGTTTGTGTTTTATATTCATTTGAGCACGGTCAGCTATATGTAGAGAGCTTGGTAAATACTGGGACCAGATTTGTCAGGATTATAGTGAATGGCAGGACTCTGAGACTATAAAATTCAAACATTGTAACCAAGATATTGTAGAAATTTCAACCTATCCCAACACAGTGTCTATAATATAAGCTCCTCTGGAAGGAAATTTTAGTTAGCACCTGCAATGCAATTTTACCCTTTTGATTTGTTCTATAAATCTCAAATTACATTTTAAAGGAACCCAAAATGAAAATACATATCCTGGTTTGGGATCTTTTATCCAGAATGCTTTCAATTTTGCACTTACATATTTTTGAGTAACATCATAAACACATAAAATCAATTTTTACCATCAGAAATAAGGCATAATCCTTTTTTACATACAATTTAAGGAGCCTACAGTATTTTTTCCAAATGATCAAAAAAGCTGAATGCTTAACACCTATGTAAATAATTATAAATACGAACAAGAACAACTTTTAAGTGGTTTTATTTTATTTGTATGTTTTCTTTTTCTGCTAGTAGGGTGCAGTGTATATGTGATATTCCATCAATTTCAGTGAAATGGCAATATTTTACAAATACTATATAGCACCACATAAAGAATAATAAGTAAAAGTAACCTATGAAGTGTATTTTAAAGCTGTGTATTTTTTTTTACATAAACAGAATTTCACACAAAAAAAAAATGGCTTCACTCTTACAACTTTTATTGACTTTCAAGGAAATAGACCAAGCTTTCAGTAAGTCAATTTAAAGGGCAGAGATGATTAAAAAGGGAAGCAAATTACTAATGGGCAGATGGTTACTGGTGGTATTCTGGATAGCAAAAGACAACTTTACATTGCATGTCAAAATCATTACCTTGTGGCAGATGCAGTTAAATGTGAGTTACTTCGTTTTTATCAAAACGACATTGTTACTAAACCTTTTTTCTTACCTCTTCTGAATTGCTATGTTTTTATTTTGATTTATTTTTTGGGTTTCTTTTCTTTTTTTATGTATTGTTATGGGAAAATATGATGACATAAATTTACAGATCCATATTTGGCTTTGTCAGCAATACACCTGTATAGACCGTGTAGGAGGAGATAAATGTAAAATGAATTCTGTTGTATTTTTTTTTTACTGATTAATCCATATTTTAACACAATGTATGTCTGTTGTTCGTGGTGCTGTAGTGGTAATAAATTATTTCAGTTGTACAATTATGTTTTGTCTTGCATTTGTTTTTCACATTATATGTCCTTGCTACTAAATATTCCACGGCCAACTGTTAGTGGTATTATAGCAAAGTGGAAGCAACTGGGAAAAACAGCAACACGTAAAATGACAAAGCAGGGTCAAAACATGCTGAAGCACACAGTGCGCAGAAGTGGTTAACTGTCTGCAGAGTCAATAGCGAATCCAACTTTGTTGGAACAGTTTGGGGATGGCCCCTTCATGTTCCAACATGACTGCTCACCAGTGCACAAAGCAAGGTCCATAAAGACATGGATGAGCGAGTTTGGGGTGGAGGAACTTGACTGGCCTCCACAGGGTCCTGACCTCAACCCCATAGAACACCTTTGGGATGAATTAGAGCGAAGACTGCGAGCCAGGCCTTCTCGTCCATCATTAGTACCTGACCTTACAAATGCTCTTCTGAAGGAATGGTCAAACATTCCCATAGACACACTCCTAAACCTTGTGGACGCCTTCCCAGAAGAGTTAAAGCTCTTACAGCTGCAAAGGGTGGGCCAACTCAATATTAAACCCTATGGACTAAGACTGGGATGCTATTAAAGTTCATGAGCGTGTAAAGGTAGGCGTCCTAATACTTTTGGCAATATAGTGTGTGTGCATATATATACAAAAATGAATGGCTGAAGCAGCACATCTTTGCATATTATAGAGTGGGTTCCTCACTCTTACCCATCAAATATGTTGAAGTAACCTTTTTGATAACATCAAGTTAGTGGACATCTGGCCATCACAACTACGGACATGAATATTTATAAAGCATTGGCCCCTCGTTTGTGGCTACGACATCCTCTAATCTTCTGGGTAGGTTTCCCATAATATTTGGGTGTTATCTCAGTGAGAATTTGTGCCCATTCAGTGAAAAGATTGTTAGTGAGCTCAGGTGCTGTTAGTGGACAAGAAGATCTGGCTCACAATCCACGTTCTAGCTTTACACAAGGGTATTCAGTGGTTTGTGTTGAAGTAACCTTTTTGATAACATCAAGTTAGTGGACATCTGGCCATCACAACTACGGACATGAATATTTATAAAGCATTGGCCCCTCGTTTGTGGCTACGACATCCTCTAATCTTCTGGGTAGGTTTCCCATAATATTTGGGTGTTATCTCAGTGAGAATTTGTGCCCATTCAGTGAAAAGATTGTTAGTGAGCTCAGGTGCTGTTAGTGGACAAGAAGATCTGGCTCACAATCCACGTTCTAGCTTTACACAAGGGTATTCAGTGGGGTTGAGGTCAGGGTTCTGTGTAGTCCACTCATGTTTCTCCACACCAAACTCATCAAACTATTTCTTGATGGAACTCGCTTTATGCCCAGGGCCACTGTCAAACTGAAAAAGAAAAGGGCCTTCCAGAAACTGCCACCACAAGATTGGAAGCCCACAATTGTCTTTGTTTTGTGTCATTAACAGTACCCCTTACTGGAGACACCTAAACTCAATCGTTTGGAAGAATGTACACCTACATTTGGCCAAATAGTAGTTGTGATGGCCTGGTGTCCTCAACTCTGCTGCCAACCAAATATTATAGTAAATATTATCAAAGGGAATTTTATAGTTGTTCAATAAGGAATGTTGGCAAAATGCAAAATGTGGGCTAAAAAAAACTTATAAGACCTACCACCGAACCAGGTCTTATTTTCGGGGTAGGTCTTATATTACAGAAATCGTTGAAGATAGTGCTAGGTCTTATTTTCGGGGTAGGTCTTACTTTCGGGGAAACACGGTATGTGCAGAGCAATGTAACAGAGGAGTGATGATAGCAAGGAGTCATGGTTCTGGGGTAGCCCGAATTAACCCAAATAATGCAATATTGACTAGAAAAAACGTTTAATGCTTGCACATTTACTATAATGTATAACATATTTGTCTGTATGGTTTGTGTTAATAATAAGATGTATTTCGTTAAAGTAGAAGCATAGAATGAGAGGAAGCAAATAAGCATTTAGCAGCAGATACTTCATGGACATAGCTATACCGAAAGACGAGAAAAGTGTCATAAGCATTCAGACAGAACGTACCTAAAAATCATGGAAATGTAAAGCAGAACTCCAGGCAAACATTCGCCACAGTTTAGAACAAAGCAGGTGGCACACTTATTTCCTACTTGAGCTTTGCAGATTCCAATGTCACCTCTATGCCTCCAGCCTCCTCATTGGATAATGAATCAACATCAACACAACCAGGGGATGACTAGGAACTTTTAGCCTGGGTAACAATGACAACCAACTGACCATTCATGGTAGAGACAATTTCCTTTGAGCTAAGGTGTGCCACAGTGCTATGGCAATTGGTAGGCCTGATAAAAAGTGGATGTTGTCACACGGGTTGGTGAGGGGAGAGGGGGAGTAAGTAAGAGAAAGAGCATGCCAGAAATTAATCTTGCTCCCTCATTCATGCATTGATTAGATGGAGCCCACAATCAGTGACAGATGCTAAGCACAATAAGGACCTGAGCCAATAAACTTTTGATCGAGTCAGAACTGGAATTCTATGGGAATGCAAAAACAGCTCAAAGCAGGTCAAATGCAGGTCAGAAGGTGGTCAACTGCAAGTCAAATGCACCTGTAATTAATTGTAAATGATCTCAGAAGCATTTAAAAATGAGATATGCCACTGTCCAATGAGGAGAAAGATTATCCAGCAAATAATAAAGCTGAACCTGGCTATGCAGGGTGCCAGAGGTGTGTGAACCACAAGACTGGCTAAAGAGAATTATTGATCTTTTGGTAATTCAATTGTTTCAATTGTGTATTCATCTGCTCACATGGAGTTCCCTTTTAAAGTTTTGATCAGCTTGTACTTATTAATGATACAGGAAAGATTTAATTCCATGTCATTTGTACAGTTCTGTCTCACTCAGGCCTTCTGTGCTTGTTAGCCCCAAACAGATCATAGTGAAATGTAATTAGTGAACTGTACTCCAGCACTCTGTTTAGAGAATATAAAGCTCTGTAATATCTGTAATTTCTATTAAACATCTGGACATTGACATAATAAAATCCATATTGCAGGAACAACTCTGGGTTTTGTCATTAACTTCAGTAAGAGAATGCGGGGTCAGGCAGTGCACACAATGAATACTAAGTGAATGTCAATGTTGTACAAAATTTGGTTGCCTTTATTGATTTGGAAAAGTTGTGAACATCTGAAAAAGATACAGACTGCTTGGAAAGGCAAAGGCTTGTGTCACATTTTAGCGTGCCTATGCACTTATTTATCAACAGTAGTCAAGGTAACCTTCGAAGGGAAGAATAGGCAGTGAGAGTTACCATATGGAACACTGTGCTTTCTTGCACCCAGTGGGACACACTGCAAGTTTTGTCCCTGACTTGGAAAAATGTCTTCCTGCAGCACAAGCAAAGTGAAAGACCTTTTCTGTGAAATAAATGGAACAATCAATACATAATTACAACATCCTGCAACATAGTTACGCTAAAAAAAACACTATCAAGTTCAGATAAGCAACATGCAGTTTGGTTTTGGTCAGCAGTTTACAGAAAGGATGTTGTAGAACTTGAAAGAGTGCAGTAAACTTAAAGTGTATTACCGAGGCATTACCCAAATATTATTTAAAACCCTCCTCTCCCTCACTTGAGCATGTCCCAGCATTATTTTTTACTTTACTTTGTTCCTGTTGTGAGAAACAACTTTTTTTAAATACCGTATGACCTGTACATTTTTTTATGGGGCAGCTGCTGGTAGATCAGTTTCTATTTCTCAGTACTACATCTCCCAAGAGCCCTTTCTCTACATACTCAGTGTGGGGGCAGGCTCTTAGGAGTCAAGGCAACAGCACTGTTTTCCTGTAGTGTAAGTGTAACAGGTTACACATACCTGAATCCAGGGCATGAGTAGACAGACTAACTTGTTGATCAGGCACAGGCTAAGGCTGGCCATACACTGATCTATTTTTTTCGCTCAACCTGCGAACAAATTCCTCAATCAACACTAACAGCGTGTCGATTGAGGAATCCCGCTGTCTACATTGTATTCTGATAGGTATTGCCGGCTCCTGTCAGAATACTCGACCAGAGCAGGCAGCTCATTGGCTGCCGGCTCTGATCGATCGAAGAATTTTTGACAGGCTCCTTCGATCAGTTGATTGAGGGATGCCGATCAAAAGGGCACACACTGTGCGAATTTCAGCCACTTCCCCAAAAAGCAGCCAAAATTCGAATAGTGTATGGGCACATTAAATCTCCAGCAGTCTACTTACACCCTCATAATCAGGCCAGGTGTGCATTGCAGAGCCCTGAACTTAGTGCTTACTAATGACCAGTAGATGGTGAAGGCTCAGGGTTGAGTGTTAACAGAAGCTATCATTATAAAAGCAGATCTGATACCACGTGTATTAAAATAGCTATCCTACAAGACAAAATTTCAGAGCAGTCATGACTTTATATTTTTGCCCATAATTCACTGCTATCATTAACATAATGCTGGGGCTGCTATATACCATCTTCCCCATAAGCTCCAAAAAAATAAAAATAAGCCAACTGTCATTGAAAAGGTTAACTAGATTTGGCATTTACATAGACAGAGTGGAACCAAGGATGTTAAAACATATTTTTATTAGAATTAACATTACATATAACAAAGGTTTTATGACTGGCAGAGGAACAGTCATAAAGCATGGTTACAATAATGGCCATCCTCTAAACTCAATCACAAGTCCTTGGTCTACTCCCGGGAGTGCTTTTATGTCAACATTCCTTCCAACTTTGGATGGGAAGAAGATAAAACATTAACAATAAAAACAGAATCTCAAACCACCAAGCTTTCTTTGCAGTTGACTAAACATGTTTTTAGCATCGGTTTGTGGAGTAACGTTAAAAGGATCCCTACGTGAACTCACATTTTTTATAGCCAGAAGACTGATTAAATTTCATTTAAGACTTTATGGACCACAGCTCCTACACAAATAGCTCCATTCTGTAAAAACTCTGCGTCCCGTTTACCCTTTCATTGCTTCGGGACGTGTTCTCAGGATCAGCTCATGCCTTACAAGCTCTGGGCTTCATAAGAAATGTATCATTTTCATATGCTTTGTTTTCCAGATGAGAGCTTGCATCTTATTTTTAATCAAAGGTGATTTATTTAAACAATTACACTTTGTTTTACTAGAAAACGGTAATTAAGAGCCTTACCGTTGCACCTTTTGTGGATACATTGGAAGTCTCTTCAACAACCAGTCATGTTAAAAAGCTACATCTGTGAAAAGTGTTCAATACTTCATCTGGGCTCCCTGATCATAGTCATGTGATCTCTACAGAAATGAGGGATCACTATTCATAAAGAGCTGCTGATTGCCCAGCTTGGTTTGAACCTGAATCCTCTTAACAGATTTTAACCGAGACCACCTGACCAATGCCTTGCAAAGGATCATGTGATCAGGCGCCAGAGCAAGCACTGTTTTGTCATTTTTCCTATAATCAGTTTTTTTTTCTCTTTGGGTGAATGTTGGTAGGTTTAATTATAACATAGTGGTAAGAAACCTCAGAGATCCCTCACCCCTTTATCCAGCTCAAGAACCCATGCCAGGCTCTGTAAAGATGGAGGCAGGTCTTGGGTGACATGGATTATACCATCAAGTGGTCTAAAATTACGCTAGCACAATTTGAGCCCGATGAATCCTGGAATTGTCATCTTGGAATATGCTCGTGCCATGGTCATTCAGTATATTCAGGTAGGCAGCTGAACCTAGACCTGACCAACTGAATCAACCCCAGATTATAACACCTATCCAATGGAAGGCTCTTACCTGTTTCCTAAATCCAGGTGGTGACTTGGCCAGGCAGTGTAACAAACAACAGGAAAAAAACCCTCTAAAAAAGAAAAAAAGAGTTGAAGTAAATTTTGTGAAAGCATCTCAATTAGCGAAATTGAGAATTGTATATTTTGCTGATAGGAAAACTGTACAATTTCTCAAATAAATTGATTTTGCTATAATAACTCCACTAGATACTAGCTGAAAAGTGGCCCCAGGTCCTTAGATTGGGCACCTCCAGGTACCTGCAGGCATTTGAAAAAAAAATTCAGAGAGCCTTGGGATTCTCCAAACCAAGCTACCCTCTGTTATGCAAATTACAAGCACAGCTCTCTATGACTTAGCCCGTGTAGCCTGAAAAGCATTAGATTGGGCTCAGTTCATTTTACTGAGTGATGTAATCGGTGTCCGGCTGCTTGGGATCTCAGGACTCTACACTTTAGAGCATTAGCTTGCTCCTTCAGCAGGCACCCTATGCCTCCCTGGGCTTGATGGATGAAAGCCGGGAGGAAGAGGTGTATTTCTTATTTTGGTCACAGCTGGCAAGGTTGCACTGTAGGACACATCACCTAACTTGCTTTCGTGTTGGACAGTGAGGTCCTGCGTTTAGGAATGGTGGCCCATATTGAGATATGCAAGAGGCCAAGAATAGCAAGACTCTGACACATCTGGTTGCAGTTTGGATCATAGTGGGCCCTGGATTTGGGGGGCATTCCAGATAGCATTGGAAATAGTTTGCGGATTCAGTCTAGAACCTTGGAGGTACCTGATTTAAGGACTCAAGGCCACTCTCACAGCTGACGTGAGCCCACTGGGTCACTTTAATTCAAACTATGTTTTGTGCGATTGATCCTTTCAAAGTTATCCAGCACTTTTGATACCATGTGGAAAAACATCTGTTTTTCCTTAAAACTGCTGTAATAACATGAGATATCATAACAGCTTGACCTTCAAAATTCAAATAAAATGTACGAGAATGTACAGGAATGAGTTTTCACAGCGAGATTAAGAGTCAGTATTTTTACTGACCGTAACATTTTGTAGCCCCAAGTCCCGAAAGGGATTATTTTCTGCATTAAATTACCAGTGACACTTTCATTATGTCTTGCTACACATCTCATTTCCAAGCTCAGAATAATTTTTTAGCTTGTATAGCATTTGGTCCAATGTACAATGAGAAATGTGACTACAAGAATTTCTTGTTTTTTTCTGAAGTTATATCTAATAAATAAAAAATAAAAAACTGAACCCCACAATAAGCAAATATTGCCTGAATACAAGAGTCATGGGTATTCTTATTTGAATCTTGGTGAGCTTTGTGCATTTCTTCCAGATCAGTGCAGTAATCCAACATGAAATGTGTGCAGGAGCTTTCTATTATAAAGAGCGGTCTTGTATCCTCCTCTCCTGTAATGGGTGGGGTCCACTGGGTCCCTCCTACAGCTTTACTCTCTGCACAGACTATGTACAGTACAGTGAACATGCCACTGGGATTGCAGCCTATGGTCATATGGTTCTGTGCTGTATAATCAGCTCCAAGCTACAATGTGTGTAGGGGGGAGTTGTGGTGGAGAGACAAGATGGTGGCATAATCACTGAATGCATTTCATAAGCTCAAGAATAAACATCACCACAGTGTTGAGGTGCTTCATGTGCTCTACTCCATCTGCAAGCTGCCTAAACATCCCCACCAAGCCCCCGGTGACTGATACATGTTAGGATTACAACACCATGAAATGTAATACAGCCATAGTAGTATTCATCAAGGTTGCATGTATGTCTTCTTAACTTCTATAAGAATACTCTTACAGAAAACTAGCGTCGGTCTGCACCATCGGAGAGTAAATGGGTAGGGACAATCGAGAGAAAATCTGGATTCCTATAGTTTGTTCCTCTCCATTCATTATTCTAACAGCCATGAATTCTAGTTCAACACGTTCGTTCGTGGAAGGACAGACAGTGTAAGACAGGGAACAGATTTAGTAAATACCCCCTGTAAAAATAACGTCTTTTCCAGCATGTAATGGCCACTGCAGAATCTCTTATGTAGGTAGGCCAGTCATCATTTCTATCAGTGTCCCTCCATGCTGTTGTACCTTGAAGAGTGAGACCACATTTTCTGAGCTTGAGCTCTGAGCTTTAGTAGTTCTTCCATCTGAAACGCAGCCGCCATGTACTTTGGCCTTGAGAGACCTAGTGTAGCTAGCCATACACATGATAGAATGAGCTTTTTTTTAAAAACAGACTTGACAATACATACATGGGAACAGATTGAGACCGGTCCGTTAACTTTTTGGACAAGAACCCAATCCCTGAAATATATTCAAAGTGTTACCATTTGACCATGACCATGACCAGTTTCATCTCAAAAGTAATTTTCAGTCTTTATAAATCTGTACTTATGGCAGCACCCCAGCCATCCAGAGAAGCTCCAGGCACAGGATAAATGGGCCAAGTGGTGAGCATGTAAAATGGGAGTTAGACACGGTCAGCATTTTGTTCTGTAAAGGCCATAATGCACTTGAGAGTGGGACAGAAAGTATTGAGTATTGAGTGGCAGCCACTCAGAAGGGTGGAGGGAACATTTAAATTGTATCTAAACCCCAAAACAATATGTATTATATGGCACCTTACTAGTACTTAGATGTAGTGGCTGCATTTATTTTCTTTTTTTTCAGGCTTTTTTTATTTTTATTTTTAACCTGGCAATCCTGTGAACAACACACTTCCTGTCCCTTCATGTCTACACTCTTTTCTGTACTGTATCTATGGAGGGAGATATGGTTGCCATACAAGCTGGACTTCAAACATACCTACCTTTGTTCATCTCCATTGGATGGTGGATTAAGGACACTAGTTGTTTACACAATTTATTTGTACTTTTTTTCTAGCAATTTTATATTTTGTGCACATTGCCCGCAAAGCAGGGCGTGTGCAAGGTACACTTCAAACCCACTCCTGGCATCTGTAAGATGAGAATGGGGTCGAGTAACAATGTAAATTTTAGTGTGTTTGCACAAGAGTAGCATCATCAATGGTCATCCAATGACCGAAGACGCTAGACTGGGAAGAAGTGGGGGAGAAGATGGTGGTGACAGAGTGGCAAGACCATGTGTGAACCTGCCAGTGCTGGAGGAGAGCAGACTAGGTGGTAAGTCTGCCATAATGTACAAATATGCTGATACATTGTTCCACATTATGGCAAGAGCTCCCTCTGTATTTGTCGGTTTAGTTACACTTTAAAGAGGAACACATCTCTGGAAGATGGGCCTAAAAATGTAAGCAGAGGGAAATGACTTGTCATTTGTATTGACTCGGGTCTCCCTGCAGCTGATCTTTTCCTTAGCATCGACTTACACTTACCATGCCAGTGCCATCTTGGTAGAAGAGCAGGACTTTTCTACCCTATGCCAAAGCCTCAAGCAAGGAAAACAATGTGCAGCACAGTAGTGACATCACCAAATCCCAATCCAAATCTCCTGGGATTGGCAGTCAGAGACAGCCATGCCTTAGATGATCTCACACTGCAGATATACAGCTATGAGGATGTGGGCACAGGAGTGCCTAGGCACACTCACATACCAGGAAGTGCTCTGCTATTTCTCAGGAGTCATTCAAGGCAAATGGTATTTTTTAATGCACTGTTAGGCATTTCTAGATGTTCCCTATAACAAAGCAAACCTTCACTTTTTGAGTTCAGGTCCAGTTGTAATTTATATTGTCTATATGGTGCTTACATTTGCCTCCAATTCTTTTTAAAGGGACAGATTATCAATGAAGCTGCTTTTATCACATAAGTGCATTGACTACCCATGGTCATCATTCATCAATTGCTGAACATTTCTCTATAACAGCTAATGGAAAAGCACTTCACACATAAACAATGAAATAAAATGATTATCCTTCCCAATTAGTATCCTAATCTTATCAGACACATGTTAATGGACTCTAAGAGGCTGGCTTATCACTACACAGTCATTTGTTAACAGTATGATGGAACTTCTCGCTCCTTAAAACATTTTGGATGGCTGGAGCACAGTTTGCCCAAATGCAGGAAAGCAGTTCTATATTAAGGTCCTGCTTCTTTAAAGCTACATTCTAGTGAAAATTGTATATTAAACCAGATCTGCACTAAAATCACGCCCCATTGCTTGAGGACGAGTTAGAGTAAACCCCATCACTAAAGTCTCATCTAATCTTTAACATGTTTAACATGTCATGGGTGTCGCATCTTTTGCTGAGTGCTCTATGTCCCAACACCATGACTGAGTAGGGATGGAATAGAGGTTCAGTGGTGTAAGTGTGGATGAAGTGGTGGAAGTGGGCGGGTGCAGTGGTGGAGAAGTGGTGAATGAAGTGCAGTGGTGGAAGAGAGGTGCTAGGAGGGTGATGGAGGAAGAGGGGTGCTGGGTGGGTACAGTGGTGGAAGAGGGGTGGTGGAGGTGCAGTGGAGAAAGAGGGGTGGTGGAGGTGCAGTGGTGGAATTGGGGTTCTGCGGTGATGGAAGATGGGTGCTGGGGTGCAATGGTGGAGTACGGATGATGGAGGTGCAATGGTTAAAGGCAGGTGCTGCAAGGGTGCAGTGGTGGAAGAGGGGTGCTGGGTGGGTGCAGTGGTGGAAGTGGGATACAGAATTGATCAGTGGTGGACAAGTGGTGCAATGGAGAGTGGAGGTATGTGAGGACTGAAGAAGTAAATGGTGTGCAAAAGGTGGAGTTAGTACAGTTGATGGTGGGCATGGTGCATTGAACAGTAATTGGGATTATGTAACATACTGTGCACATAACATATTCCTGACCAACACACTGTACATTGTGCTGCGCAGAACATACCACTTACTGCTTAATGTAACATACTTATGGCAATTACATTGTTCGTTTTATACTCCTGACCACTGTGCTCAGTATGCTGGGCTGTGCATAACATTCTCCTGACCACTGCGCCCAGAATGTTGGTCTGTACACGACATTCTTCTGACCACTGCCCTCAGTAGGCTGGGCTGTACATGACATTCTCCTGACCACTGCGCTCAGTAGGCTGGGCTCTACATGACATTCTCCTGACCACTGCACTCTGCAGTTGTTAGGAAGTGATTCACAGAGACTTCAAGTGTCTATGCATTGACAAACTATAGATTCAATATAAAGTGTTGAATTACAGCTCTCCTCTATTGCATGTTACGGAATCTTTGGCTTGCTCTATATTTGGTCATTGTTAATCATAGTTGGTATTTTTCAGCCTTTTTAGAAATCGGCCCATATAGAAATATTTGCGCAGTGACTTCTTGTGCTCCATATTAGTAGCTTGTAAGTAACTTGTCCCGGCTCTGGCTGTCTGCCCGTTGTAGTTGTGGACTGTGTAAGTTGACATGTACATCGTGTACTAGAGATATCCATAAATATAAATCTGAGTATCCTGATAAGATTCCTTGAAATTATTACACGTCCTCATAAACCGTCACAATGATCAAAATGTGAGCAGAGTTTTCTATTATTAATCCAATTTTAAAATAGCTTTTATGGTAAACTCCGTGTGAATATAAGAAACACATGAATACTGTTTTCATTAGTGCATATTTTCTTTTGTACAAGCAGTGTAAGTGCCTGAATCTGACTAGCAATTCCCTGCAAAGCATAGCAGAGCTTAGACTAAGAGAGGGAGAAACAATTTAAGGAACCAATCAGTTGTGCGCCAAACCATATTTGCTAACAAGGAATATGCTGGTAGGAGGAGAAAGCAGAGTGACAGAGAGATGAGCTTATCAGTCTGCTGCTTCTCCTTTTACTGTCCAGTCACAGGCTGGGGGGAGGAACAAGACCTGTAAGTGTTCTGCCTGTAATCAAATACAGACTAAGCCACTAAGAGAGTTATTTTTAGGGAAAATGTTCAGCTACATGGGAATAGCAGCACAATCCGCTGGTTCTTGCTTTAGGAATCCACTGCCTGTGTGAATGGGGCTAAGAGTGCACAGGAGGGCTCTGAATTTCTGAAAGGGTCAACAGGGTTTTTTATGCACTGATCAAACAGATATTACAAATATAAATGCTTTTAATTGCATATTTAACAGACCAAAAGAGAAGTTCATTGTTAAGATTTACATACACTATAATACTTAAAGTGACACTTCTGCTATAAAAACCCACCTTTTACACTGTTTGCACCTCCGATCACCACTCTGCTCCGATCACCACTCTGCTCCGATCACCACTCTGCTCCGATCACCACTCTGCTCCGATCACCTCTCTTCTCCAATTACCTCTCTTCTCCAATCACCACTCTTCTCCAATCACCACTCTGCTCCTGTCGCCACTCTGCTCCAACCATCACTCTGTTTTGACCACCACTCCTCTCTGATCACTACTCTGCTCCAATCAACCACACTGCTCTGATCACCACTCTTTTCAGATCATCACTCTTCTCCAAGCACTATTCTGCTCCGATCATTACTTTGTGCTGATCACTTTGTGCTGATCACTAGTCTGCTCCAATCATCCCTCTGCTCCAATCATCTCACTGCTCCAATCATCCCTCTGCTCCAATCATCTCACTGCTCCAATCATCCCTCTGCTCCAATCATCCCTCTGCTCCAATCATCCCTCTGCTCTAATCACCACTCTGCTAAGATTATCAGTCTTCTCCGATCACCACTCTGCTCAGTAAAAGCCTTCATGTAAAGTCTGTGAAAATGGCACTTCTTCTGTGCCCCCCACAGCTCTCAATGGTTTCTCCTTTATAATTTATACTTCCTTATCAAAGCAAAAAGTAAAAGTAATAAGGTAGAAACCTAAATCCAATGACAAAATATCGCTGCTAACTCCTGCTCTAAAATTGCTTGAACCCAGAACAGGTACACTTTAAACAGAAAAATATACAAAAAAGACCTAGCACGTTTTTATATAAGTTTACTGGTTATTTTCTCTGCTTTTCCCCCTAGTAACCATTTGTGATCTTACTCTGTTCACAGCAGCGTGCACCTTGCGGACACTCAACCCCGTGCAGGAGCCATGCTGTAACATAAGTCACTCTACAACCAACAGCACCTTGTCCAGGATGAAGAGAATTGCAGAAAATGCAGTCTGCATGTATGGACCCCTATTCATGGCGGGCCCAGTTACTGCTGCAAACGCTGTGATCCCGCTGCTACTCCACCACTTGATTATCTATAACAATTTTGATTTCTACTCACTGTTCTGTACTGTATGATCCATCTTGAGATGTTTTCCTAACTGACTTCAGAACAAAATGCTTTAAACTTCCAGAAGTGCCAAGAACATTTCAGTTCCTACTCAAAAATGTTAATTGGTTTGTTATTTTTGGTCTTTTTCATACACCGTAACAAAACAACTCTGTATCTGACAGCTGTTTTGAACCGCGAATTCCACTCCGGCACAGCGGATAATCATAGGTTACCCACCTTCGTTCAGTTCGCTCCCCACAATTTTTGTTTTTTTTCTTCAATGATCTTTTTCCTTTGAAAGCCGGCCATTAATAATTTCTCACAGGACCTGCATGTAATACATACTGTTCAGTGCTGCGGGTCAGACCTGACTACAAGGAGGAGGTCGGCCAAAATTTCATGCTGCATATCTGTATGAATCACTGGAGATGTCCGCATTTCCTCTTGGAATAATTACAAAGCACATTCGTAAAACAATAAGTGGATCCTTCAACGTAGTCAGCACTCAGTTACACGTTCAAGTAAAGAAGATTTATATATTATTTATTTATAAGGCAATATGAATCAACCCGTGATTAAAGCCAGCGTGCTGATAACATTCTTCAAAGTTTGGATGCCTGAAGAAGAATCCAACTTTTTGGAACATTATTTTAAACTGGCGTCCAAAAAGGAAGCAACATGGGACTGGCAGGAGCGATAAGGACGTTATTGCATTATTATTATTATTATTTGAAATGAGAATAGAATATAAAACATTCGGCCTTATGACTGGAATTCCAAATTGTATCCTCCGGGAATAGAGATCGTCGATCAGTCTAGCTTTTTTTTTTTAAACTGAACTTGAGGCAAACAGTTGAATAGACAGATAAAATATATACACGTATTATTTTGACCGCTGAAAGATTTGTAATTCTGGTACCTCTGCTGGATGCAACCAAGTTGGTGACCTTACTTTCCTCCTATGCAAGTATGCAAAGCATTCTTGCCGTTGACTTGCCTCCAGGTTTTAGACTGGACAATAAAAGATCTAAACAAAGATAAGGTCAATAGGTTGTTTACTTTGCTCTCTCCTCCTCTTATCAAATGCTCATAGTGAGACTGGCAACACTGCAGCAATGCCTGTTTGGCTTAAAGTGTCACTCCACCCTCTCTTTGTCTTATCCCTGCTATGCAGGCCATTACAGGAAGCCTAAAATAACACAGGTAATTATACTAGCTGTATTTAATATGCATTTAATCATGTAATGATTTTAAGGAATACATAGTTAGACTGAAGGAGAGGGTCTTTTATACCTACATGGAATTCAGGTTTATGGGTTCCGTCCAGCCTGAAAATCGTGTATGGATATACAGTACATATAGGTATACAAATGGTCTGCCTGTGTGACTTCCATACTCAAGTGTGACTTCCATACTGTGTAGATCCTTTTTCTCGCTTGGAAACA